>NC_047021.1:41672996-41961759 GCF_902652985.1 Pecten maximus
AATTTCTCTTTTCCAGTTTGTGCCGTTCCGTGACTTCATGGGGGGTAAATTTGGTAACAACATGCAGATATCCCAGGCTGCACTAGCAAAGGAAGTCCTGGCAGAAATACCAGATCAGTTTCTCCAGTATATGAAAGCAAACAACATCAAACCAAAAGATCCTAAAGATAATGTCAATTTGCCCGGCCAGGGGGCACCACCGATGGCACCACCACCAGGGGGCGCTCCAAACATGCCACCACCACCAGGTGGCGCTCCAAACATGCCACCACCCCAACAAGGTATGTATTTGTTCTGTCAGTCTAACAACATGGTAGAGTCAGAGTATTTATCTGATAATAAGCCCACCGATGTCTACTGCTCTCCAGTAAAAATTCCATCAAGGTACCTCGTCCCACAATAAACCCAACCCTGTCGTCAGCCATATTCTATGTGTTGGTCTTCAGGGCTCATTACAGAATAAATATGGTAGACACACAAGGCATACATTAATTACATGAATTTTTTGTTATTTGTGAAGAAGTGGTAAATAGTGTTCTTTACAGAGGCTTGGCATTTCCAACATGTGCGATCACCATTGACATTTCAAAATGTTTTCAGTTACAGTTTTCCCAAAATAATTAATGATGTGTAGTTGATTTGAAAATGTATAGATTTCCAAAATAATTAATGATGTGTAGTCAATTTGGAAATTTAGATTTTTTTCTTTGATTAAATTTTGCAAGTTTAATATCCAAAAAAGCTAGAGTGAGGGTAGATAGAGCCCAGTAGACATCTGACACGAACATATCTTAATGTAGGTCTCATGAGAGAAAATCTGGGTTTTTTTTAAGAGAATATCAACATGTTAAATAAAATCTTTATTCTAATTCAAAGTAAGTAAATTTAAGAGAAAATATGAGCAAAATACAGAAAGTCATGTCAAAGGCATTTCTTAGTTTTTGTTTCAAACACTTCAAACAGGAGGATTATATAATGATGTGGAAAATTGATTCTTCTCGATTCTTCAATATTGCTGAATTATCTTTTTTACAAACTTTAACAGGAATGCCGAACCAGGGATCATCCCCTTACCCACAAGCACCTCCTCCAGGGTACCCCCAGGGAGGACAACAAATACCTGCTCCAGGGTACCCCCAGGGAGGACCACAAATACCCGCTCCAGGGTACCCCCAGGGAGGACCACAACGGCCTGCTGCCCCATCTCGTCCCCCACCACCAGGGAGCGCTAGTGCACCGCCATATCCTATGTAGTGAACAACTCTGCATTGGACGGATTGAACTTTTGTGAAAACCTCTGGGTTGACAGCAATCTCATACAGGGATCTAGAGGTGAAACGGTCGTGAATATTTTCATACGATGATATTTATTTTCCAACCTTTTGGACCATATAACTGAGTACATGTACAGGTATTGTGTAACTGTGTAAGTTTTTTTTTAAAATTCTGGTTTGTGTAAACAACGCAATTGCTTCTTTCTGTCTGATCATGGTATATTGTAAATGGCGTCATAACCTAAAGATTAAAAAAGTAACAGTTGTGTGAAAAGGGGAAAGAAAAAAAGAGGGGAGAATTATATTGTTAAGGATTTTTTTCTTTTTCATTAATTAACATTTTCCTATGGAAAGGTTTTATTATGGGATTTTCCTTGATTTAAGGAATGTTTGTAAAACAGGCACTGGAATTCCTTAACTGCCTTCTAAGATGAGGAATGGGTAATCATGAACTTCCAGTAGTTTGTTCAAAATGAAGTAAAAAAAATTAGAATTTTATTTAAAACATTTGCAAAACAGTTATATCAGCTTAAGTACAATTATTGTTTGTATGATGTAGATCCTGTTTAATAAGTAAATTTAACGATGATATACTGATATATGATAATTATGTATTACAATGTAGCGTCTCGACTCTTGATCATACTGTCCTATGGCGGACTATTGCTTGTTTTCTGTCGATGTTTCTACTTCAGTATTAAACTATTAGTCTAAAATGTTCTATAATTACTCCGACTTCACACTGTCACTACTGTCATTTAATATTTTACTCGTAAAATTTCTATTTTTTTTTTTTTTTTTTCATTAAATAACAAAAACTTCTCATGTAGAAATTCCTCTGAAGTTTTTCAAGTTACCTAACAAACTATGACAGGAAGAGTTTTAGTGAGAGCCCCCAACATTGTATTTCATTGAATTCTTAATTAATGAAATCATTGGGTATTTAGTATCATTAATTGATTAAGATGGTTAATTGCGACACATTTTATGCACTTCAAACAAGCTGATTTGTGAAGGTACTAAACATGCGGGATTTATATTAAGGAAACTGTACCGTACATGTATTTCGGGATAAGAAGGATTAATTATGATACATAGAGCGACAAGCAAATGAACACTGCTATTTTGAAGATAAGATTTAATTTTTTCATGCAATTCTGGAGAAGTAGATTTTATACTCTTTCCATAATATTGGTGTTTTGTCATTATCTCACCAAAGTCTCAAAGCAATATTATGGTGAAAGTTTCCGCCAATGACGTCAATATTTCACTTAAATGTATAGTATAAGTTCAATTTTAACCGAACTTTGTATGTGTATAATTAATTTTTCTTTGTTTTCATGGTATATACTCAAATGTGATTGGTCGAAAAATTCTTTTCATTCTTCTGTGAAAGAAATTCCGAGAATGGCGCGAAAAATGTGACGTCACAATACGACAATTGACGTTGCGTATTGATTTGAGAAAAAGAATCCCAAATAAAACCCGTAAAATTGTACATAAAACATGTTTTGAATAAGAAAAAGACAATTAACTGAAATTAATTATAAGCATTGAGGTTGATTTTTAAATTTTCATCGGGGTATAGAAAGAATTTTTTTTGCAAACTTTCTGCAAAGTTTGCAAAAAAATTCTTTTCATACCCCGATGAAAATTTAAAAAATCAACCTCAATGCTTAATAGTTTGAACATCAATATTTAACATGTCTATAATGTATACAGAGTGCTTCCATGCTACATGCATCTAGTGAAAGTGCTTTTGGAAAAAATATTGAAATTTTAGTGAATTTTGGGGTTTATTCAAAACTTACTATACAGACAAGTCTGGACATGCAGACATATTTTTACCTGTACCTCCGTAATTCTTGTACTAAAATGTGTTATTGCTGGTTTATATTGTTCATGTCTTTCATATAGATATATATTTGTAAATTGCATGGTTGAGAATTAATAAAAATGTTGCTGCAATATTTTATATTGTATATTTCATCATGAACTGAGATTTATGATAGTTAAGTATCATTAATTAGTAGATAAAGAACGAAGGATATGTTTAGAAAATGTACAGTAGGACTGTCTGCTCTCCATTCTAATGACCAAGTATTTTATCTTCTGTATACAGCTATTCACACTTGAGATTGTTCATTGTTGGAGGGGCCACGGTGGCCAAGTGGTTAAGGTGTCCCGACACTTTATCACTAGCCCTCCACCTCTGGGTTGCAATTCGAAACCTACGTGGGGCAGTTGCCAAGTACTGACCGTAGGCCGGTGGTTTTTCTCCGGGTACTCCAGCTTTCCTCCACCTCCAAAACCTGGCAAGTCCTAGCTGTTAATAGGACGTTAAACAAAAACAAACAAGTTCATTGATGTTACTGTCAAACTTCATCATCTCGAAAATCTGATAATTCTACGACTCAAAGTAAAAGTTCAGGTCCAACATCGAAAAATCTTTATAAAATAAACTCGAATATTTGTGATATCTCATAATCTCACTGACTTGCAATTTTACATTACTTTTGGACAAGCCATAATGAAGACTGAAGGTGTCCATTTTCCGATCATTTCCATGTGATATTTCATAACCATTACTTTGTTTTCTGTTAAGGGGCATTCCTTCGTTTGAATAAAGTTAAGGTCGTCAATATTAAACTTACTGGAATATATGTATCTTTCCAAGTAGTAAAAGTTATAATCTTTACATTAATAAGGCAATTTTACTCTCAAGATGAACCAAAGTTCTTTGAGTTTTATGTACTGAAAATTCTTAATTCGACCCGAAGTATCACTAATTACCGCAAAGACATACAGTATTTGTATACGATGCGCCTTTTCCCTGTACATTTCACAGCGTTAATTTCATTACCTGTAGGCACAAACACTCATTTAATCATTGTTCGGACATAGATTTCATCAATGGAAATTGTACCTGATTCTGATGTCCGAACAAAGTAATGCCCCTTTAATGTATATGAATTAGCTTAGTTATCAAAGTTAGTGTTTTCCATCAACTTCCCCTGTGTGTGTGGATAATCAATATAATGTTTTATCATCCATATTATAAGATATACTTATTTTCTGTATTATAACCCAGGACAGATTTAAATTCATAATTCACAAAACACTTTTGTTCAGTATTATAGTTTGTATCATTAATAGTTTATTATCGGCATAGACATTATTTTCTCACATACTTCACAGGGTTATCCGGCGGTTGCTAGGGAAAAGATAAATCGATCTTACACAGGGTGGGATAAAGACAGCTGACACCCGCTATATGACGCTGCTCACAATAACGTAACGTCATCATTTTACGTTGAGTAACCAAGTCATAAATGATGGCTTATCAATTTTGATGCACATTCCATGGAGGATTGATGATGGTGCGATGAAAAACTTTCATAAAAACTTGCATTTGCTTGCAATTATGTGAGAAAAATAATCAAATATGGGTCTGTTCCTCGAACAAGGAAAGCCTCGTGCTGACTGGCCAAACTCTTACACTTGGGTTGAGATATCCCTGCCCACAGAACAGACCCATGTTAGATTCTATCTATCATTGTAGAATAAATTAGGGATACCGGTATGTAATCAGGAAAAAACATAGGATTGGGTGATTATATAGAAGGGATTTTGGTATTTTTTTTATTTTTATAAGTTTAAATTCATTCATAGATTTATCTTATGTTCATGTAGGGCCCTAGTTTCATGAAAGTCTTATTGCTCAATTAATACAAGTTTTGGAATTCAGGTAATTGTCAGAAAAATCCTTGATAATCTGCCCGAGTGTTCCAGTGTTTCTCAGGTGTTGCTCCAAAATATTTATCAATATGTCATGTATAGATAAGTCAGGTTTATTACATTTTTACCAGTGAAATATCTGAAATTGCCAAATTGGTAAATATCTATTACAAGGTATATCTTTTCACATCATCAGTAGTGTTAAAACTTTTCGTATGAAACATTCGCAATGATGCTTTCTATTGAATCCACCAATATTTTGGTTCAGATGTATGGAGCGTCATATGAATTCAGATATAATGCTGCTGTTTTCCGTACGACTAGAGTATTACTTTATGTTTCTGGACATTGCATCAAAATGTCTGGCCGTGGTGGCCGAGTGGTTAAGATGTCCCGAAACTTTATCACTAGCCCTCCATCTCTGGGTTGCGAGTTCGAAACCTCCGTGGGCCAGTTGCCAAGTACTGACCGTAGGCCGGTGGTTTTTCTCCGGGTTCTCCGGCTTTCCTCCACCTCCAAAATCTGGCACGTCCTTAAATTACCCTGGCTGTTAATAGTACGTTATTAACAAAAACAAACAAAGCATCAAATTGATAATGTCCGATATTTCAGTGGTAAAAATGTAATAAATATATAATAAATGTGAACACTCTTCAATTAGCTTTTGAGATTGACAAATGATATTGACCATTGTCTCCTACATCTATTGAATTTCTACCTCGGAGGATATGAATTATATTTCAGATGTATTTACAACTAAAAAAGATACTGTAGGTGAAAAATTTGTAAGCATTAATTTACATGCTGAAATGTGGTTCAGCAAGGTGTTCAATTTGGTTCTTGTTCAGAAATATAGGGTTCTAACCCAGTTCTGTTTGTGAAATCTCTGACAGAAACAGAAAACAGAAAAAAAATTTTTTCTAATTTAGAATTTCTACGTACTGTGACTATGGATGTTTCTTGTTCGATGTGTAATGTAACACTCTGGTACACTGTGTTATCAGAATATCATTTTAAGGAAAATAATCCCTAGAGATCACAGATTGTGATGGATACTGTACCAGATAGGCCCAAGGGCCAGAACATAAATGGATTTATGGCAGGAGTCACTGAACTATAATATACATCGGAGGCTTTTTGCTGGATAAAGACAGCAAATATTTCATTGTATTATGTATATTTGCATTACAAAACATAAAATTTAATTATATTTATGTTTCATAATAATAGGAAATTTAAATTAATTTCTGAAGTTTTTATACAAAACATTATATACCTGTCCCATTGTTTCTTCTTTTTTTGAACAAAAACATTTAATTCTCATGTAATTTCTGTTTGCTTTATAACTGTTCCCTTGTAAAATATTGAAATATTACATTAATTTTACAGTTACTTATAACATAACGTTACCTATAAATAAGGTTATATAGATGTGTAGTTACCTGTAATTATGTATTGTCATCTATAGATACAATTATATAAATGTGAAGTTACCTGTAATGATATAATTATACTGTTACCTGTAATCATATGATTATACTGTTACCTGTAATCATATGATTATACTGTTACCTGTATTATATAATAATACTGTTACCTGTAATTATATAATTATACTGTTACCTGTAGTCATATGATTATACTGTTACCTGTAATCATATGATTATACTGTTACCTGTAATTATGTATTGTTATCTATAGATACAATTATATAAATGTGAAGTTACCTGTAATTATATAATTATACTGTTACCTGTAATTATATAATTATACTGTAACCTGTAATTATATATTGTTACATATAGATACAATTATAGATGTGTAGATACCTGTAATTATATAATTATACTGTTACCTGTAATTATATAATTATACTGTTACCTGTAATTATATATTGTTACATATAGATACAATTATAGATGTGTAGATACCTGTAATTATATAATTATACTGTTACCTGTAATTATATAATTATACTGTTACCTGTAATTATATAATTATACTGTTACCTGTAATTATATAATTATACTGTTACCTGTAATTATATATTGTTAAATATAGATACAATTATATAGATGTGTATTTACCTGTAATTATATAATTATACTGTTACCTGTAATTATATATTGTTAAATATAGATACAATTATATAGATGTGTATTTACCTGTAATTATATAATTATACTGTTACCTGTAATTATATATTGTTACCTATAAATGTATAGATGTGTAGTAACATTTAATTTTACAATGTGCAACAGGAAGTTGATTTCTGTAATTAATTTGAAAAGACAGAGATAAACTCCACAAGGCTATTCTTCCGTACTGTATCAGAATTTTCTTTGTCTTATTAACCCTGGACCAGTGTTGACTTTTGCAAAATTTGTACTTAAAGCTTTATTTATTCTCATTATTAAATGTTCAGAGTTAAAGAACCGTCTTGTTTTTATCATTTCTAAGACATTTAATATTTGTGTAATTCACAAAAGATTTTCATTCTAACATGTCTACTGACATCATCTTGATGCCACCTCAACTCTCCAAAAATGGCGGGAATAGCCAATATCTTCAGCGTCAGGTGTCGACATTGTCAGGGTCGGGTGTCGACATTTTCAGGGTCAGGTGTCCACATCGTCAGGGTCAGGTGTCAACATCTTCAGGGTCAGGGTGTCGACATTGTCAGGGTCAGGTGTCGACATTTTCAGGGTCAGGTGTCCACATCGTCAGGGTCAGGTGTCCACATCGTCAGGGTCAGGTGTCCACATCTTCAGGTTCAGGTGTCAACATCTTCAGGTTCAGGTGTCAACATCTTCACGGTCAGGTGTCGACATCTTCACGGTCGGGTGTCGAACATCTTGAGGGTCAGGTGTCATCATCTTCAGGTTCAGGTGTCAACATCGTCAGGTCGGGTGTAAACATCTTTAGGTTCAGGTGTAAACATCTTCAGGTTCGGGTGTCGACATCTTCAGGGTCGGGTGTCCACATCTTCAGGGTCGGGTGTCCACATCTTTAGGGTCGGGTGTCCACATCTTCAGGTTCAGGTGTCCACATCTTCAGGGTCAGGTGTCGACATCTCTAGGGTCAGGTGTCCACATCTTCAGGGTCAGGTGCCAACATCGTCAGGGTCAGGCTCTAGTTGTCCAGTTGGAGCAGTTATTTATCCTGAAAAAGACCTGGAAAGCAACAAAGAAAATTTTGCCAGAAATGCAATTTTCATAAATGGGCTTATTAACAGACATGCACTGTTACTGTTAACATTCATTCTTATCTGTGTATATGGGTAGGCTGATTTCCAGACATGCGCTTGTTTCTGTATAATTATGATACCTTAATGGTTTTGGGTGCAAATAAGCTGTAATCGTTGACAGAGAAAGTTTGTAGATCATCCTTAGTTAAAAATGATAACAATAAGCCATTGTTTATATGTTTTCTTTATTGGTACATGTAGATAATGACAGTAGTGATCCAGTTACAAGGATTAGGCTTCCACAAAACGGAAAGGGAGATAATTTGGGTAAAACGGCTAAACATTTACCTCCAGCCCGGCCATCGTAGATATCTATTACACATACTTGTTCTACCATTCCTACTCTTACAGTATTCAACAAAAAAAATCATAATAATGATTTCTATGATATTCTCAAATAATTCCCTCTAATTATTTTAAAACTGCAAACATTTTTAGTTTCATTGATCTAGGTTATTTGCTTACGGCAGATGGGGACTACTCCCTCCATTTTATGGAGTATTCTAGTTAGAATGGCTGTGAGTCTTGTCTTTCAAGCTGAGACAAAAGTGACAAAAGTGACAACAATCTATGGTTTAACAAGACATACTACACTTTAATTATTATGAAGAGTACATCACAAGCTACTACAATGAGTTACTTTATCTTGGATAGATTTGATACTCTACAATATGGGATAAGTCTCATATAATCTGAAATGTCAGTTTTCCAAAAAATCACATTCATCAAACAATAATCATTTCTTATATAATTTTCCGAATAAAACTTGTGTATTCTCCCATTTTGTCTTGTTTAGGCAAAAAAAAGTGTTCTGTTGCGTCATATTAGACAGGTTTATCTGACCATAATGTTGTGACCAACAAACTGTCAGGTTAATTAATTTGTCATGCCTGGTGTTGACCCCACGACCTTTAGACCTAACGTGCCTGGTGTTGACCCCTGGCCTTTAGACCTTACGTTCCTCGTATTGGCCCCTGACCTTTTAACGCAACGTATCCTCCAAGCAATCCAACAAAAAATAACCACTCCCCATGTATAAATCTACAATGAATATGTCCCGATCAAGTACACGTTATCATATACAGCTATGCCTTCAAATCCTTTTCCTTCCTGCAAACGAGCACGGGTACATGCGCGTGATGAACTATATAGTCGCTAACACTGCCCATGACCGTCCTCCGGAACTTTCCCTGACCTCTGGTCCCTGTCACAATCATTCCCGCCTTTTCTTCTTCAGCAATCTTTACGATTACCTCCCCTGGTTTTCCTGATCCAGTCCGGAATCTTCCTTGGATCTGATTAAACAAACACAACACAAAGTCTATTTGTTTGCCGGGAAATTATACAATAAGACATTGTATTTTCATTAATTTATATCCAATGCAGGTTTAAAATGGATCATGTAAAACAAATTAATGTGATTTATAAATGGTTGTTAGTTTGGATTCCGTTCCCTCCCAATTATTGACCTCTCACCTTGCCCTCGACCTTTGCTCTGTACTTGTCCTCGATGGCCTTGACCTTAACTTCGAGTTCCTGTAGTATTTGTTGTACCACTCCTGGGCCTGTAAAACCATAAATATCGGACGATGTTGTGTACAGATGTCACCGTAGAAACAAGATACGTTAGGGCAAGCTTTAAAAAAGCCCGAGTTTCCTCTGACCATGCCACCAGACTCAGAGATCCGTCAGGCATGCCCTGACACCAGACTTATACATTCAGACAGACAGATGCCTGTCCTAATGTCCAAGTCTACTGTCAGGGTCAGAGGCCTGAAAATTTTCACTTGAAATTGACCTGAATTGACATGCAAATATTTTTCCTGTGTATTAAATGGTCAGTTATGGTTTTGATTTTTATTATTATGTCAGAATTTTTTTTTCAATAGTTGTGTCGTGAGGTGCACATATAGAGCTTATCTTGTGTTGTACTTTTTAATATATCCGAATTGTACTGAACGAAATTGTTGTTTTGTTGATAAATCCTACGCCCATTCCATATGTATATCCCCTCTTGCCTTCCCCATAACCCGTTACTTTTTGTAACGTGTTGAACTAGTGTAGACAATATGCAATATTGGGAAACTTCGGTACTTTCCGTTCCTTTTACGGAAAGTATCGAAGGTTCCCGATCGGGAGATATTGAATAGAAAAAGAAAACGATGAAGGTGAAATACCTACTTGCTAGATGAAGGTCGTACGACTCTGGAACATGTATCAAAACCAGTTGGTCGTTTTCTCGACGAATGTGGTCCATATACCCTGGAAAGAGAATTTTGAAATTTGGAAAGTGGAGCCCAGTTCGTCTAATGTGAACTGTGAACAGTCAACTATTTCGCACCAAAACAACTTTTATCCTTTTTTAAAATTTTATTTCTCTTATTTTATCTTATAAAACAAGAGTACTGAAAACCACATGCAACCGAAAATTGTTAATAGTTTATGTGTATTTGAATTACTATAGTATTGAAAAAAGAGTGATGTCATTTTTACCGAATTTTAACCTTGAACACCGAATGGTGTCATTCTTACCGAGTTCTAATCTAGCCCCTAAAACGTCTGAAAATGTGCTATATACACTAGGGAAGGTTCGAATGTACGTATTCTTCTATAATGAATTGTAGAAATGTAAGAAATCGGAAGATGCATCTAATTAGACACTGAAACGGGGTCATTGCCGTCGGGCCAAAGGTAAGATTTTCAGAAAAATTGCGATTTCTCTGAATCGAAATAGCTTTATATTCTCGACTTCCTGTTTTAGGAAGTGGTGTATTTTCAAACTTGATATTGTAAATCATTCCGGGTACAGTTTAATTTTATCAAATTTATCAATAACTGCACCTTACTGCCGTGAACATAACTGTATATGTTGTATTCTTTCTACCATTAAGTTGGTTTTACACCACAAGTTTATTAATCTTGAAACCTTGAAGTTTATATAATGTTTGCTTCGACGATGAAAAATGGCGAGAAATAATGGATCTTTCCACCAACGAAAAGGTTTCATTCCTACTACCAACTAAAAATCCACTTCTGTCAAAGTTTGAGATTTTTCGAGCCGGTGTTTGTGTAGCAAGATATATTTTACTTTCAATTTCATCATTGTTGAATCATTAGTCAATCAATGTCGCTATGCCACGCCCCGAAATCGGTATTACATGTCAATCAAAATGGCGTGATGTTTCACGAGACGAGTTAATATCTATTGAGCATGCGTGGAATTCTTAAAAGAGTGTCGTCTGCACAAAAAGGTAACCATCTTTAAAAGTTTTGAATCGTCAAAGTTTGAACGAGAAGACGAATAGAAAATGGGTCACTGAAGACATCGAACAACATTCTGCCAAAGAAAAAAGGTAAACTGTTTGAAATTATCATACTTTTGGAAAGAATATAATTATCTTAGTGTTGAAAACAAGTGTTCCGAAGTTCTTCTACATTTTCAAAACGATCTTAATCCGAGTCGAGCTGTCTTTAACGCGAAGGCAATTCTATCTAATTCCAAACGAGTTTGATTCACTAGACTGTCATCCCGCAAATATACGACATACTGGGGTTTATATCAAATGTCGTTTTATAAAAGGGACGCATGTCTCGTGACTCAAACTTTTGGTAATTTTAATTTCAATTACCGGCATTGGAGCTACATTTGTACTTTAATTAACAACACTTCCATTAATATCTAATCATTGAAACTAAAATAGATTAACAGTCCCTTTGTTCCTTACTTTACAATGTATTAATAATTAACCAATTACTTCATCCTGGTTGAGGTGAAGTGTGTGTGCGGGTTTTTTTTTTATCGAAATAAGGGAAAATAGCACGCTAATACCTCTTAAACCGGTCTTGGACACTGTTACACGTATACAAATCTTGGACATATGTGTAAAAAAGAACAAAAAATGAAGGATGTAAAATTTGAGATTATTTCCTGATGTTATTAAGGCCAAGAATCTTTACTGTATTAGATCTAGTGCAGTACGAACTATTAGCAACACATTAGAGCTCTGTAAAGTTTGTAAAGTTATTGAAAACGAAATCCAATTTTTCTATGAATGTCCTTTAGATGATGAAGTTAGAGCAATATATCTCGATAAAATGAAATAAAATATGCCAGAAGATGAAAATCTGATTATCATTTTGTCAGTTGATAACTCCTGAGATTATACAAAGAACTTCATAAAACAGTCATTAGAACAGAGGAGAGTGGACTTGCATCCTGTATAATCTAATACTCTGCTTATATTAATGTTGAACCGTTTTGTATGCTTGTATTTTATATGTATTGTCATCGAATTACTAATATGTTATCAGAATTGTGCAATAAACAATTTCACTGAATTGAATCTGCCGTGTCTTTGTGCACGGAATACAGCATCGTCGGGAATCTGGCGTGCAGAAAAAAGCATTGGAGCCCTTAGTTACGAACTTCCGCATGCATGCCATCGTTTGTCAGCAGTGTTGGATGCTGATTGCCGAACTAGAGCAAATGTGTGTTTAGCAGAACTGTGAAAATGGCATGTGTTGAGCTCAACAGAAAGTTGAAACGTAAGCCCTACATGTGAACGTCTTCAATGGTGTAATTGGTGGTCATCGATTTGTCATCACGTAGTTCTTTACGATAATTGATCGTATTTGATAAACGCTTTTCATTCTCCCAACTCCCGTGTCCTGTTTATCATTATATATCTGACTTTATGTATTTTACCATGTTGTACAAGTTCCCGTCAGACCCAGGAGTTGTATCGATCTAACCTCACCTTGGCTTTGTCATTGCCGCGGCGGGGTAAGGTTACTTCAAGTTTATGTGCCTATCCGGCTGTTAGTCGGCTGCGATATCGCAGCTTCTTCAAATCGATATAGGTACCGTTTTGCATTTTATGATCAACGCACGAGTCAACTGATTAAACATAATTATGTTATATAAACATATACAGTCGTTTCGAATTTAAATGGGAAATGTTTACGATCGAGAACAGAAAAAATCCAACTCGTGTCGAACTACCATAGCATTACATGTGACCTTTTGACCTTCTGTTGTAGATTACCGTCGATGTACAAGTAATTACACAAATATCATGTCAGTTTCATCAATATCATTAAACTCTCTCTTCCAGACCAAATTAACACGTCTGCCTCAGGGAAAATGGAGCAGTACACCGGGCGATGTTTGCACCTAAGGTTGAGCACGAGATGCTTCAGATTAATCTAAATCTGTGATGGGAGAGATAAATATCCATCAGAGCCCACAGCAGTAGTAGCGATACATTCTTCGCGCCATGGTGCATCATTGTTCGTGACTGTAATTTAGGCATAAGGTTATGACTACGGTATAACTTTGTCATTGGGACTTTGTCTGCAGGATAGAAACATTGCAGATGCATTTTCCCTCTCCCCGAATCGTTTTAGGAGGGTCCGGGACATAATCCCTCGATAAAAAAATTGAATGTGGATTCTCTCTGTTGCGATTTCCTGTGTTCTGAGAGCAAAACAAACTTCCTTGTTTTCATTTTGTTTTGAAACTGGATTTTTTTCATATTTTTAACAAAATGCATATTTCAAATTGAAATAGCCATCATTCATTGATGAATTCCGATAAACTCTAAAAAAAAAATGTATCAATCAGGATATAAGATTCACGCCCTGGAAGACCATGCGCGCTATGATGGATACGGACCATTAAGAGTGTTTCGTATAAAAACTTAGTTGTTTCGCAATTGTAAAAATGAATGACATGGACATACCCCGACATGTGTAACACCACTAGACGTTTTCGGTACGTCATGTTGTGGTGTAACTTTTATTAAATTTTGATCCAACCTGACGCCCAATAATTATGAGTGGGTATTGCAATCAATTTTCATGTTGCAATATATTGCAATATTTCAAGGGATATTGCGATATATCACGATGTATTGTATTTCGGTAAATTTGAATGAATTTTGAAGAACAAACGGATAAAACACGAACCATAAGAGAAACAATTGCTTGGTTTAATTCAGTGATGTACCAAACACTGCCTTATTTTGATGTCATACATACACCCAAAAGTATAACACATCCAGCAAGTTAACAAATATGTATAACACATCCAGCAAGTTAAATCGAGGTTTAGATAGAAAATTATCAGTGCAATGTTCCAAATTCTGCTATTAAAACCCCTGAAATAGTTAAGAAATTTGCTGCAATATATTTCGACACTGAAGATCATATTGCAATATAGACATGTCTATTGTCACAGAAAAATATTGCAATATTATATTGCCTTTCGCAATATTATTGCCCACTTCTACCAATGATGTATAACAGATATGTACACATACACCTAGACTTCAGCAAATTCTCAAGTCCCCTTGACATTGCTGTTGTTTTGGTTAACCGGTCTCTCTCTCTATCCTGATGGATTCCGACTAGATGAGGTAGAGTGATTCCGTCGCGGCAATTTTCTCTCCTAAGTCCGTAATATCCATTCTGTCACGATTTACAGTCAACATTGTAAATATTCATTGTTTTATTACAATTTTAAATGAGAGTTTTAATCCACGTATGAATAAATGTATGTATGCTGATTGGTATTGCTGTCCTTCTAAGGCACAGACTCTCAGTAACGATAACTATTGAATCATTATATACAGTCTGTAATATTCCTCCGTCTCGGTACATACAGAAGGTGCATTAACCATAAATGTTACACTTAATGTCGTCTTAGGATGGAGATCTTTGTTTTCTTCGACAATAAATATTCCATAATGTTGCGGACAATATATATACAGTGTACTGTATTTGATACCGAAGCAGGCTGCATATTAACAATATACCAAAAACAGTTGTCAGTTACAAATATACAATATTTTGTAACTGAACCAGAAAAAAAAAGGAAAAAAAAAACAGATACCAAAGCAGTAAAGATGTTTCTTACGAAAACAGCGCAGTGTAAAATGAATACATGTATATTACATACAATGCCTTAGATACCGAAACAGAAAGAAAAAATAGAAAGGAAAAAAAAAAAAAAAAAAACACGAAACAAAACACACAAAGTAGAACCTGGACGTGTTAAATAATCCGTAATTTTAACTGAAGATTGAAACAAGACCAAAATATGAACAAAACATTGATTTAAACATTTGAAAAAGAATCAGACCAGGTGTTCCGGAATAGTAAGTACCTTCTGTTAAGCAAATCTTAAGACCGGAAAACGGATGAAGTTAGTACCTTCAATTATATGTTGACGTGTTGTATTTTATCCAGTTTTATCGGGAGCTTGTGATATTACTGCTGCTGTTTTGTGCTAGACATCATAATCATAGTCCTCACTTTGTGAAAAGTTTGTTACGTTGACATTTATTTTTCGAATTAACTGTCCGCGATACTGCGCTACATGTAGTGTCGACATCTATACCATTATCTTGGGAATATTTGAGGAGCATATTGTATAATAAAGAAAATTAAAATTGATAACCACGTTTGGTAACTATAACGTGTGAGTTCTAATCAATACAGAATCGGGCCTAGTGTGTTGTAGCGCAGAAATAATTTCTCATTAATATCTCTGTTGAGACAAGCAGTTTCTGGAAAGCTTTCCAAGTCGCTAGCTGTTAAACTGCTATACAGTCTTTTCAACTGAATATCCGCGTAAGATTCCGAGATGGATGGAGTTATCACCAGTTTATCGAACAGTAATGTTTTCCAATGTCAAAGGCAATTAATCGTCATTATAAAATGCTCGATTTGATACTGCGATGTTCATAAAGTTATAGCTGTCGTGCCAAGATTACGAATATCGATTTGAAAGCACGCATGTTTATACCAGACATTTTCTGTGTTGAGAATGTATGCATTAAACTAGTGATTTGTGCAGGAATTAATATCTACCTTACATATTTATCACGCGATTCCCTTTAAAAAGAAAAAAAAGCCGTGGTACCAGACCGGGCCTAGCATATATATATAGCTACTTCATTATGTTGACAAACCGGATCGTCCAATTTTAAATCTTGACGGAGCTGCCCACAGTGAATTGTGATAGACTATAACAGCCCATCTATCATATAGGTTGCAATGTATTGTTCATCCCACGTGACAACAGCAATACTCATCGGTGTATTTAAGTGACAACATTAGTACTTACGAGTGCCTTAAGGCGACAACAGCAGTACGCATGGTTGTCTTTTAATTGGTACAACAGTACTCTCGGGAGTCTTTGCGTGACAACAGAAGTACTCACGGTTGTCGTTGGGTGACAATAGCAGTACTATCGTTTGCCTTTGGGTGACAACAGCACTACTTACGATTGTCTTTGAGTGACAACAGCACTACTTATGGTTGTCTTTGGGGGACAACAGCAGTACTCAGTTGCCTTTGGGTGACAACAGCAGTACTCACGGTTGTCTTTTGGTGACAACAGCAGTACTCATCGGTGTCTTTGGGTGACAACAGCAGTACTCATGGTTGTCTTTTGGTGACAACAGCAGTACTCATCGGTGTCTTTGGGTGACAACAGCAGTACTCATCGGTGTATTTGGGTGACAACAGCAGTACTCATCGGTGTATTTGGGTGACAACAGCAGTACTCATCGGTGTCTTTTGGTGACAACAGCAGTACTCATCGGTGTCTTTTGGTGACAACAGCAGTACTCATCGGTGTCTTTTGGTGACAACAGCAGTACTCATGGTTGTCTTTTGGTGACAACAGCAGTACTCATCGGTGTCTTTGGGTGACAACAGCAGTACTCATCGGTGTATTTGGGTGACAACAGCAGTACTCATCGGTGTATTTGGGTGACAACAGCAGTACTTATCGGTGTATTTGGGTGACAACAGCAGTACTCATCTGTGTATTTGGGTGACAACAGCAGTACTCATCGGTGTCTTTGGGTGACAACAGCAGTACTCATGGGTGTCTAGGCGACAACAGCAGTATCCGTGGGTGTCTTTTTGTGACAACAGCAGTACTCATAAGTGTCTTTAGGCGACAACAGCAGTACTCACGGGTGTATTATGGTGACAAGAGCAGTACTCATAGTTGTCTTTGGGCGACAATAACAACATTGTTTTGGTTGTTCTCGAACATATGAAAAAGGTTAGCTTTCATATGAGAGACAGATCGCGAGACATGGTCCTGGGTTGAAAAATAGATTATTAGGTCAAATGACGTAACAATGTCCATATCATGCATTTAATGACGTCATAAAATTTAATGAAATTAGTGACATCATAGTTTTGATAAATAATAATACGGCATTCAACAGTGATATGCAGAAAGTTTATCTTGGGTATTTTATGAATATTAATGAATACCCACCCCCAACCCCTACAACTTTGATTGAAGTATTATAGCAACATGAAGAACCGTCTCAAAACGACATCTTGTTTAATTTGAAGTAGTTTGTAATTTAGCAATTTCCATTGCAGTAATTGCAATGCCAAAAAGCAATCACAACGTCATGACCAATTCCTTCAAGTCTCGCCAACTCCGTTAGGCCTCAGAATTGGAATTATCCGGCCTTGATGGAATTGGTCTAGACGTTGAAAATACACGCTAAATAAACCTTTGAAAAGTAATGGGAATGATGTTTGACTTAGCGTTAGAAATCAAATAAGGCATGGCTGATTCCATCAACATCATGACCACATTAAAAATACATTGTGTAAACACTCCTCAATATAGATAGCAAATTGCAGATTTTATTGTAGATTTTATTATCAATAATGCAGTGAATGGTAAGTCATCAAATCGAAATTCCAAATCTGTCTACACGAACTACTGAATCAACTGGTCATGTATAAAATGAACCTGTTCAATACGGTATCCTATTACAAGATAGTATAGTATTCCTTATATTAAATGATTTTCATGAATGAACCATAATTTGACGTGAAAAGCATGGAAATCACTTTACAAATTTGTTGCGAATCGGATGTCTTGAAATTTGTGACAAGGATTGTATTTAGTAGCATAAGGCCTAACAAAATGCCCAGAAGCATTAATCACGGTTTACACACAGGGGTTCGTTACAAATAGTATATATAATTCGTATATGTACGTCCCATCTCATATACCATGTGTAATTAACCCGTGGTTTACACGGTGGTGATTTGACTCTACATCACGGCAGTATTATCACAGGGACACATCCCGACCTACGGTCTTCATACGAATATATACATTATGGACTAGGGGTTGATAATTTGTACCAAGATCTTGTGAGTAATAAATCACAACAAAATATCTCACAAACTTAAGGTGGTCGATCAATCCGTTGGAGCACAATTACATATCGAACGGTCTTTACAAGTTCATGTATTACTAAATACTCAACTAGTAATTGCCAGTGTTCAAACAATTAATGAGATGAAATGTAGACGTGACTAGATTTTAATAAACTATTTGACAAGATTACACTTACCACAGAACAGATTTCGTCCTTAACAATAATCTCCAAAAATAAATAAAAAAAAACACTTCAAGAATAAGGATCCAACCACTGGCGCCTACCATTGTTTATTGGTTCTACGTATAAATTGTCTTTTAATGTCCTCCCCATCCTCTTAATGACTCTCTGTGTGTTTGTCTATAGATATACTTTATCAAGCTAAACTTCATAATCCCCTATGGGTTTATTTTCATTGTATTTCCTTCCACTCTGCTCATGCAGTCATGTCAATAATCCAGTAAAGAATGTAATAAACATCTAAAATAGAACGTGAACCCAATATACCATCATCAGGGCATATATTCTATCATTCAACATAATTTTGTATGTCATAATTTATATATTAGGAAAAGACAGAGGCTTTAATCCTTTACAAGATAGACTGTCATTTTACTGTTCAGTCCCAAAATCGAACATTCACACCTTAAAACAAAGAGCGTATAAATTAATTTCCATAAATTTAAACTATCAAAATCAGTAGAGAAATAACGAAAACAATTTTAATTATCAAAATCCAAGGTGGCTGCCTGTCCACTCCATGGAAAAAGCGGAACTTACATGAAATTTACTTTTGAGAATGACCTATAGGAACTTTCGGAGAAATAGCGAAAATAAGCCTCCCCCTGTCAAAACTCGAAATGGCGGCCTTTCGACCATTTAGTTTTTTCATTAGTCTCAGAATCAAATGGACATGGGCTTAAAGAGAACATGCATATTATTAAACTTTGGAAAGATCATTCTGGTAACGGCAAGGATTGTTGACGGACCAAGGACAAAATGCGATTTGAACAGCTTACCATCTATATATGGTGAGGTGAAATTGATAGTATCTGTAGATAGCTCTGTCAATCTCCCTACAATCCAACGTCTTCACATTTAACCATTTCCTAAAGTATCTGGCGTCAACAGGGCGTTCGCTTAGGGGAATCATCAGCGGCGGAAACAGTCAGCCATTGTCACGCGACTAACAGGCCAGCGTGTTTTATCCAACACTGAATACAATAAACCAAGTATTTGATGTGCACAGAATTGATGTTTGTTTAGAACATCAGGTTTCGTTATTATGTCGGTATTCTTTGTTGCTAACACATTTTATAAATTTCATTTAGAACTTGAATGGTACCAACTTAAAGGGCTGAATAGGGCGGGTACATCTCGACACGACACCTCTCCGGCGCGGATCCAGGAATTTGAAAAGGAGGAGGGGGGGTGCAGGAATTTTTTTTTGGCGACGGGTCTGAGGGCTAAAATTTCGGAAAATGCTTTTGATATGAAACGTAACTGGAGTTCTGTACGTGCTATCTATCATACCTGACTGGGTTGTAGCATCAGGAATTCTCATCTCAACAGTCCATATAAAGTATGTATTTTGATGCATATGATACATATACGACCCTAGCGTTGGAAGTAATTGTAGCAAGTCTCTTTGGGTTGTAGGGGACTGTAAGATATGGTGGGGGTGACATTTTCATCCTTCCGATCGGAAGGGAGCATTGTAGCGCCGTCGTCCTCTCGTCATTCTGTCCGTCGGAATCGCAATTTCCAAGCAATACCTAAAGGGGGCCAATCAAACCCAAACTTCAGTTTTTTTATAGGGGAGTGCTTTCTTGGGATTTCTTTTCAGTTCAAAACATCAAAGGTCATAGTCACTTTTTTAACAATTAAACTAAGTTTCTGGACAATAAGTTCAAAGTGTATCGATCAATCTCAAACTTCGCATACTGCCTTCATATTGAAAGTGCTTGTGTTTTCAAATAAAAACGGAGGTCAGATGAAAGAGTAACCATTATTTAAATTGGCAAAACAGTTTCTGGACAATGAACCCGATCGTTCAGTGGTAACTTGTGAATTCCTTAGATTTGGCACAGCAATATCTTGTTAATTTTTTGGATTCAGAACTGTGATAACTTTTTAATTTCCTAGATTTGGCACGCTAAAATATACCCCAAAGCTAGATTTAGGCCCATGAAGAAATGTTTTTAGTCCTGAAGCAGTGGTCAAATGATTAGTTTTGTCTGGCAATAACCATACTTGTAGCTTGTTAAAATCCAGTTACTTCGTTCCAAAATATTCTAGTTCCATTCGACTGGACCCAGTCAATGCAGCGACTCGCGCATATAGGAGACCATATACATGTACATCTATAACTGCCTATTGTCACTAATGCGGTTTAGAAATTAAGATAATTTTATTCATCTCGAGCCTTCCTTCATTGGCACAGGGACTCGGCATAATTTCCAAATACATAGTCCATTAACATGCAAGGCTGGGATTTACGTGTTCGTGAGTACAATGAGCACAGGGGCGTAATACATGTCCCGACCCCACGGCCCGTATGACTACTTTGCGGTATGGGATAATTTTACACTATTCTTCGAAAAAAATACGTCAATACAACATCTGGTTCTGGAAGTGTTGTGTCGATCTCTGGTGCTCTGCACACAAGTGATGATCAATAATTCTACTATCCACAACACGGCTACAGCATTGGCATGGCTCGTTGTAATCAGCAGGTTCGGAAAAAGGGGACCTTCAATTTTCATTTTACGGAAAGAAATCAACTAATCATTTAAATTGATAAATGTGTTCGCCGTTATAAATCATTCATCAGATGCACGGTAACGTTAGGATAATTTCACTGATATTCACGGTACATTACACAATTCCATGTCGATGTATTCATGTTGTTTTACCTCCAATCTCAAGCATTGTTAGCTTGTTTTTATCAAAATTCGAATTTGTAATTTTCATAAAGCTAAAATCAGTTTGTATGGCTTAATATCACATCTATAGTATGTTCATAAAAGGTTTTTTAAACAACTGTTAGCACGGACTCATTACAACTGATGGTGCATTAAACAGTTGAAGGCTGGTAATTCAGTCTGATTTCAGACAAGAAAAGAGGCTGCTCGTTTCCCCTAATACCGATACCGTGGTTAGAGTTTAGGCTCGTATCATCTTAAGGTCAGACATACGCCTATCTATTGATCCTATATTAACCTTGATAACGGCGCGAGAAACATTTATAATGATGCAGCCTCTGGAGGTAAATGTAAACAAGACTCACTGTGGCGAATATTAAAACAAATATAATATCTGCAAACAATTCACAAACATGCTGCAATGTGTATCTGTATACTTACAGTCAAACGCCTGCTCGGCGTAAGGACTCCCGTCGATGGCGATCGCCACTACCCTCGTGTTGTCCGATTCAGCCATGTTTTGTGCACGATAGGTGGACAGCAATGACCGTTAGCGATGTGATTTGCCGGCAGCAGTGCTGTGTTAATATTACAGTAATGTTACTCTCGTAAGGCTTGGCGTGTTCACTAGAGAATTATAGTCGGTCAGAGTCAGACATGATGCGAGCGGTAACTGGTACGGCTCGCTATCGCATTGATTATATATACGTCCCAAATTTTATGTGGATACAGATAGGAGATGTCTGTCCATAAAATATTTTATGAATATGTATTTTTGACACAGAAGACTGGTATAAAGAAGTTTCAATACACATTCAAAGGCCAAGGGTTTACGGGAGTGGAACCCTTGCAATGCGAGGTGCGTTTATTCAACAGGCCACGAACGGATATACATGTACTAATATATCTGTATCAGATATTTCTAAATATCATATTTTTAGATTCAACAAAAGTTTCTTGATGAAGCGAATTTCAACTAATAGAACAGTCGCCACGTGCACATTGATATAGATGCAACTGGGCGATAGATAAAAAGACATATCTTTCTCCCCGAAAAATTCCAAAAAAGTTTATATACTGGAAGGCTTCCTGGATAATCATCTAAATGAATGACGTAACGCTATAAGTATAATGTGTTAGTTTCCGAGTCGGCGTGAGTCGGTATGAAAAGTGTTATTGCTTCATGTAAATTAACATGGCGCCAAAATGACACAGGTCACCATCGTGTTTCATTCATGGTCTTGTCCTTTGAACTTTTCATGTTTCAAACTTCTCAATTTGTCTTGAATGACCCTGAATGTCTTCCGGGTCGGTCCGATCGCCACCTTGAACAGCTTCTTCAATTCGACTGGCGCCATTTAGCTGAAAATTTGTGGGGTAAGTATAAAAGAAAGAAGCTCACAAGGTGTTGTTATTTTTCGACATCATCAGAATTGTGAACATGGCAGACGTGGCAGTCATAGCGGCCCATTCCGTAACAAGATTGCATAACTAGAACGTGCACGTACGTGTTTACATTGTATCCAGAATCTTGGTATTCAATGCGTCAGTTTCGGCACAGGTTTTCTAAAAGTAGAAAAAATGAGTTGCGTGTTCCACAAGGAACTAGTCACACGATGGTACATTTGTTTACACGAGAACAGTACGGGTTGGGAGTGGGGAATTAGAAAGACATTACCTTTATAAACGTGAATACGGGATTAATTGTTATCAGTTTAGACGAGAATATATCGTCCCTTATTTTAAACATGCTAAAAATGCGGTATCGGATGACCTGATCAGAGTAGAACAGAGCAGAACTGATCCCGAATGTATAACGTGATACAGGCAGACAGTCATGCCTACGAATACTGATGTGTTTTTTCTTCTTCATGCAACATGTCTATCCTTCTGACGGTCTGTCTCTTTCAGATGGAGCAAGCGTTTATTGTTTAGAAAATCATAGCTATTCATATATTCCGAATGAAATGTCCTTTGGGGGGCGGGGGGCACGTCCAACCGCATGTACCTACAGAGATAGGACGCTCGTCATTAATTGAGTCACAGGCACCTGTGATCGAGTCCATTTGTTTAGGTGCAAAATACCAACGCAATTCAGAGACAAAACCATCCCGTAGGATGACTGCCCAACGCGTGTCGCGGGACGGGAAAATACGCCCGTTCTGCAGTCCCATATCAATAATGAAATGCATTATTGTATTGGGTGCAAGATCAGCTGTCTAAATAAGATGTCACTGATTAAGTACAATTTCATGCCATAACAAAATGTAAAATTTTGAAAGAAATTGGATGAAAATTGAAGGTGAGAATATAGAGATACACATGCAAGGGCAATAACTTTAGGAAAAAATAGTCAAATCAAAATGTCACTCAGAATAACAACACTATATATGAAGCTGTCAACAAAAAGCCCAATGGGCCTGCATCACTCGCATGTAACATGTATTTACTTTGATGATTCTCTGCCTTTGTGGTAAATCAAGTGAAGAAAAAATGACCCCTGTAACCTTGAATAAGGGTTAAGGGTATGTATCTGCAAACTTTGCCAGCAACCTTCCCAGAATCCTAATAGCCAGAAATCTTGATTCCAAGACTTTCAGTAAATCATCAGAAAGTTTTTAATATAAACTTTATTTCACTCATATAAATAGACACATGAACATAACACTGTCACATAAAATCATTTTTCTGAATAATAATGAATTTCAAAAACAAGTTTAACAAGTTGTTTGAGTCCTTTAAAAAGTTGAACCCTGTGACTTCAAAAATGGGTCAAGATCATTTCTTTTTGGTGCCACCAAAAGACCCTACAAGACAGATATCTTAATTTAGTTGTTGGAGTGTTTTTTTACCCCTGTGACCTTCAATATGGGTAAAGATCCTTTAGATGTCATTCAAGAAACCTTGCAGATAGCTGATTCTAGGCTGAGTTAATCAGAAGTCCTGTGACCTTGAAGAACAGTCAAGGTAATTTCCTTCGACCTTGTCTGGCATTGTCACAGGTCTCAGTCTCGGTCAAATATCTTGATTCTAGACCTATATTTGTTTTTGAGAAGAAGTCATTTAAATTTAAAATTGATGCCAGATGGACATCAGACCATTACATAAATAAGATGTCTTAACCCTTTGTGCAAGGTTGTGTTTTGTTTTTGTTTAACATCCTATTAACAGTCAGGGTCATTTAAGGACGTGCAAGGTTTTGGAGGTGGAGGAAAGCCGGAGTACCCGGAGAAAACCCACCGGCCTACGGTCAGTACCTGGCAACTGCCCCACGTAGGTTTCGAACTCGCAACCCAGAGGTAGACAGTGAGCTATAAATCAATTAAACGTCATTCATAAACTTTAAAAGAATTATCAAAATCAACAGTGTTATTAAGATGACAGATATGGGTGATTTCAAGCCAACCCAAAATATAGAAGAATGTTGTCAATACCATATCTTTGTGAATGTCTGCTAAATAACACTGGTAGAACTTGAAAATTTGAAATATTTTGTTTACAAAAAGAAAACATTGTTCAATCCTGTCTCAAAAATGGCGATGATAGCTGCAATTTCAAAATTCTGAACATGCTGAACATTTCAACAACTACTTAATTCCACTGAAGAACTTTTTAAATGGCAACCATCATGAATTTTTAACAAGTCCAATATGTAACACTTGTTCAATATCATCTAAGAACTATTTCTGGGAAAACTGGTATGCTTTATGACTTAATGACATATACAGGTCAAGAATTGTTTACATTTCATAGAAGAAGGGTTTTGACCTATTTTCTCTCATTTAATCAACGTTGTACTATGAGATTTCTCTTCCCTGTACCAGATCAAATTACATTAGGCGATTTTGGGGAAAAGGAAAATATTATAGGGCTATTCCAGTAAAATATCTACCCAATGGGAGGACTACCGGTTTGTCAAACAGCGGTCACCAACAGAAGTGGTTAAACTAAAACAATAACATACGGTATACAACAAGAGGCACAGAGGGTCTGTATCATTCATTCTGAGCCCTAAGTAAGATATATAATATTTTACTGGAATAGCCCTTTTTGTACTTACCAAAATTTAAAACTCCTGCACTTAATTTCGACCTGAAGATCATCTGTTACAATAAGGAACAACAAAGAGTATTGAAATGATCATTATTTAATTTCTTCATGATCATTCAGCACATTTCATCAGTTGTATTTCATTTTGGATCATAGCTTTAACTATATATACAAAGATAAGTGTCCTTGTGTGCAGACCTATACCAACCTTTCTCCTAATTAACAATCAGGCTTTTACACTATGACAGGTTTCTCATGACATTTCTAATCCTAATCCTCCCCCCCCCCCCCCCAACACCTTCCAAACGGCACAAAACTCTTATACCAGTTTCTATGATAAGTTCAACCTAACACAAAACATTTTTAACAATTTTCTTTCACACTTCCCTCAATACAAGTTTTATACACATTAAGTTTTAAAATCTCACATATTTCACTTTCAAAGACTAATACCGAGGGCATACAAGTCCCTCCTAAGTAAGCTGACAGATACAAGAAACAGAGATTTTTACACAAGTTCCTCGGAGAGCTGGGACAAGATGTCATCACTCAGGTCTGTAAAAAGAAAAGAAACATTTTGAAGTATATTATTATCACATGTTTATCAATTTTGCTTTAAAATAAAGATAAAGATGTGGGAATCAAATATGAAATTGCAATATAACAAAAGTATTTGATTCCCCTTGACAGTAGTTTAGTTATAGAGGGTCTGGGTGAAATAATAAAGAAATTACTAACATTTTAGGAGAGGATTTAATACAAGCTTTCTTTCCCAATGAAGATTATAATTATACAATTTGGGAAACTTTTGAACAAAATACTGTTCAAACTAAACGTTTTACCAAAATCAATAAAACATTTCTGCAGAATCTACACTACACAAGGCATACCAATCTACTGGAGCTTGTGATAGGTTAAAACTGATACATCTTTTCCAAAGTTCCATGCATCACTGAATCTACTCCAAATAAGATGAAATCCTGTGATAAAGAATTCCGAAACCAGGATGTTTAATAAAATACATAGGTGATCTCTCCTGAATTGATTAAATAATTTACAATGGGATTAAAAGTTCCAAAAAACAAACTTACCATCCTGCCATAGACTTTCCACTCCAATATTAGACTTCCTTGAGGAATCTGGTACACTTAGATCTAATCCTGTGATTGTGCTGCCACCTGGAGGTGAATTATCTGATTTTTGTCCCACTGGTAAAGCCAGTGAATTATCAGGGGAGGTAAGAGATTTTGTTGACTTGAACTTAAACCCTTTTCTGTTTGGTGTATTCACAGCTGATGTTGTAGAGTTGTTTCGATTTGTACCGGTGGTATCCATCCTACCAGAATACTTTCCATTGTTAATCAAATGACTACTGACTGGGCCGCTGTTAACATTATGTGGAGGATAGATGGACATCGCGCTAGGACAACTGTCTGAACTGGACACAGTGCATTGACCAGTACTAGTAACAGAACTATTTACAGAGGATGACAGCAACCTGCCCACACCATCTGAAGATGCCTTTTCCTGGTTGAGGAATTTTGGTGTATTAGTACTTGACAATACAGCAGAGGAAATTTTGATTTTTGAAAGTCTGATGGGCTTTTTGATATGGCAGTAGGATGTCCTGGGTTTTGTGGTTGAAGTCTGTAGGGATTATCTGCAACAGGTGTGGAATGATTTAATGACACACCTCTACACCCAGGTATTACTGCTCCCTGGGGAGTCTTATTTCCAGGTGCTGAACCTCCCTGATAAGTCCTATTAATGGGTGCTGCTCCACTCGGAGAAGTATTGGATGTAATCGATCCACTGTTGTACGAGATACTCCCATTCCTTGGCATATGAATTGAATCCACAATACTGGAGTTATTTGTTTGTTGAGGATCAGGCATTGAAAATCTTGGTGTGCTAAAGTTAGCACCAGTGTGTGGAGTGGAGGATCCAAATGGTGGTCTTGTGACCCCTACTTCCATGACATTTGCTCCAGTGTTTCTGGAACTTTGACCTGGTCTACTGTGAGGAGTACTAGATCCTGTCCTTGATACCGGAGTCCCCTGTATGCCTGATAAGCCTACTCCCGGAACCCTTTCTCCAATATGGTACGACTTTGATGGCTCCACACTAGTCTTTCCTGCATGACCTACACTGAATCTTGGTTGTTGATTTCTAAAATCTGGTGTCCCCATGTTGAGCCTCGATTGTGGAGTTCTGATGTCTGGTGTCCCCATATTGAGCCTCACTGGGGGAGTCCCAATATTTGGTGTCCCAGTGTTAAACCTAGACTGTGGAGTTCTGATGTCTGGTGTCCCCATATTGAGCCTCGATTGTGGAGTTCTGATGTCTGGTGTCCCCATATTGAGCCTCACTTGGGGAGTCCCAATATTTGGTGTCCCTGTATTGAACCTTGATTGTAGATTTCTGATGTCTGGTGTCCCTATATTGGACCTTGACTGGGGAGTGTTTGTCCTGGGCCTCTGAGGTGTGAGTTCAGCTACCATTTCCCTCTCTAGGTTCTTCAGAATTGTGGGCAGTGGTTTATCCTTGTCCACGAAACGGAGCCGACTAAGACCTTCAGATTTATTACAGTAGACACAAACTACATTGGCTGGGGTGATGTTCAGGTAGTGGTTCCGTGATGTAGGGCTGATGACACTCACCTGGGTGAAACAAGGTAATGATATCAGCTATCAACTGTAATACTGTACAGTTACAAGAATTAAATCTTTCTACTGTTATTCAAATTATTATGTAATGTGAATTGGTAATTTTGACACATCGATTTTCTAAAATATGGTTTTCTTGCATCAGAACAGTAATACCATACCCTGAACATAAAGAATAAGATTAACAATATTCTACTGTTACTTGGCGACAAATCAGAACATTTTTAATTATTTCACCTGGATTTGTATAAAAATTAATAAATACAAGCTAAGCTATTTATATAGAGATTGTGGGTTTTCTACCTAATACATATTTTTATTGTGGCCCAATTGGATGGTTTAAGACGAAAAAAAACAACTTAATGCTCTCTAGAATGATTCCTTTTTAATTAAAATCCCTTCTTTCACATATATTTATGTGACCCAGAAAATGCCTCCTTTCAAATATTTAACAATGTCCTCAATACCCAGACACCCTACCTACTCAGTTCGTATTTGCCCTTTCCTTTATTCTAAGTGCACACACCCTGGAAATTAATCAAATATGTAATTTGGACACTGGATAATTCTATTTACGTGTACATTCATGTATAAATCTACATTCTAAACCAGTATCAAAGCATATAAACTTACATACATTAATACATGTTTGCATCATTATTGACTATAAAAATAAACATAATCTGATATTCTTATCCAGATAAAAGTGAGAGTGCTCTTTTTCCTCTACAAACATACACTTTAAATGTTTACAACATCCTGGACTATAAAAATAAATATAACCTATTATTCTTATCCTGATAAAAGTGACAGTACTCAATATCCTCCACAAACAAGAATAGGTACCTGTCTCAGGACTAGAACACTGCCTGGCTGGAGATCACATTCATACTCTTTCATCAGGCTCTCATGGATGGTCCCCTGAATAGTACCTATATAACAAATACAGCACATTCTTTAGTCCTCTTCGTCACTCAACTGGCTCAGGATAATTATTACTGGGTTTATAGTCCCATGAACAGCTATGGTTATTTTTTTTTCAGGTTGGGTCTCCTTGTAGCTGGTATTTACATCACTGAACATCATACAAAAGGCCTGCCTCATGCTATCCAGAGTATTTGGGGTTAAGTGGTTTACCCATGCACACAGACCCAACACGACAGGAGTGATGTATGCCAATTTGTTGCAATTATTTTTGTAACAAATTATTACTGTAATAAATTGGGACGTATTTGATAGGATTGTAGCATGCCAATTTGTTACAAAAAGTGTTGGAACAAACTGACATTCAATAAAATAGTCAGGTATGTCTCAACTTGTTACAGAAATAGTTGCAACAAATTGACACACAATATCCTGTCAAGTACATTCAAATTTGTCACAAAATTGGTGTAACAGACAAAATTAGGACATTGTCATAAATTGTTGTGCAACACGGGACAGTCTCCATCACATTTCTGTTTTCTAAGAATTATAAACTACCCTAGTACAGAACCACACACCTTTTCACCTGAGTTGGCGTTTGTGGATTGATTAATAACTGAGCAAATTGGCTCCCCCTTATCACAGTCATATGTTACCTGACTTATCCTTGAGCGTGACACTGGCATCTTTGCCTGGCCACTCCAGCGTCTCAATTACAGCCATCACAAACAGAACCTTTCCTTTTGGAAGCTGCTTTTTCTTGGCCTATAACCACAAAGAATAAAACTTTGATTCTAGTTGAAATAAACAGAAATATCCTTCTGGAATATATATGTGTAGTTCCCTGTAATTTTTCTTCCCCTGGAAACTCTTTCCCCATAATGACAGCATGGGATGATGCATGTATATAGTTCCAATAGAGATACAGTTATAAGTATAAATGTATAAAAAATATGCCATGTAGCATCATTATAGGGAAAGAGATACACCGCCCCAATAAAACTTCAGAGAAAGAGACATGTCACCACAGTAATACTTCATGAGAAAGAGAGTCAAACTTATTCATTTTAACCAGTTCCGAGACTGATCCAGCAATTTGTTCACTGCCTGATTAGCATCACCATATTAACACTAACTTTGTGGGAAACCGACAAGAAATTTTGAAAAAAAAGTTATTGATTAAATCAGCCAATTAGACTACTTTTGATCTTCTCCTCAGGCTTTTGAAGAAACAGCCTTTATTTCTGTTTGATCTACATTGCCTGAGCATGCTACATGTACCAAGACATCTAGGTTTAACTGGATTTGATGGCTATTTTGTAAATGTTGACAGATATTAAAATTAGGCAATTTTCAAAGCACCAGCACATATTGAAGCACTTGATGGTACTTAATCTCCATATTTCCGAATTACCCTTCATCATATACCTTCTGTAGGCTTGATGCAAGAGAGAATCGCTGAAGTGTGTCCTGTCCATCATCTTGTAGGTCCCTCATTAGAGTCTGCCAGGGACGTTCATTGAACACCTCCTCACCAGACTGGGATGACATGATCAAGTCTGTTTTCTGAAAACACATCTCTTGTTACTGTAGATGTTCACATTTGAATTTATTTCTACAAGTCACTGTATCTGATGTGGTAAATAATGCATAAAACTATGTAACAGTATTGTTCATATAAAAAAAAAATTATAATGCTCAGGGAAACAGTATTAAATCCAAAAGTATCACTTCAAAATTCCAAATTAACTTTAGTTTCTGTCAACACTGAAAAGATTAATTCATACCTCCATCTTTAAACTGAAAGAAATGTTTGTCCCATTACAGGACTAAAACCTTTAGATACTTAAGGTTTATCTGATTATGACTTGTTCCTCATAATTAGAAATGCTAGAAGACTGAGCAATTTTTTTAGCAACCAATTCCGATATTCATGGGCAATATACTTTTGATCGTTTAAACACTTAGTTATGATATTTTTATATTTTTTACTTCTTTTATACCTGTTGCAACTAAAATTACTACTTTACTGAGGTAAAATGTCAAAAGTCCTTTTTAGGTTACATAAAATATACTCAAAAATAAAAGCAGGATGGGCTTATTACTGAATGAGTAAACTGCTTTTACTGACTTTGCAGTGAACTGCAATATATACAGGTGAGCATTTTACCAGGCTAATTATTGCTAGATAAATACAAATTTGATTGTAATTACTCACTGTATGACATCATACAGCTATACTTAAAAAAAAATAATTCCTACCTCAATCCCTTGTTCCGGGCTGACCACATCATCTTTAACTTTCGATATGTCTGGACTGTCCAAGGTGTGACCTTGACCCTATATTATATGCAAAACAAATCTGAAATTATTTCATAGACAATTTTATATTCCAAGGACAATTAAATTTGTCAGACAAGAACATAATGACTTAACTACAACACTTGCTCACAAGTTTTAATATTTACATTTTCACTTCGCTCCGCCTCAATGTACATAGTAAACTCAGATCACTTCATTTCCCGTTGAAGATTTTGGGACGCGTGCTTCTGTTCTGAGAGACGAATCATTTTCTTGCCGGCATGTGAATACATTCACTGAGTTTACAATGGCGATCAAGTTCTGTACCGCCTCAGACTTGAATGTACTTTCACTTTGTGAATTGTGTAACATTGTTATAAACGTATATGAACACAAGTGGAATAGCCGATTTATGCGCTAATAAAAATGCCAGTATAATGCAGACAGTTTAGAAAACGGGATCTGACAGAACACTGACACTCTCGATAGCACCGAGCTCATGACCTACGTAGCGCAGTAGGTCTAACGTTAGCTGTATCTCGAATGCCATGCTTAATACCATTTCAGTGGTCACAGAAAATAAACCTCAATTTAAACACTATTTAACAACACAAAACAGACTGGTAGCAGAAGTATGCTATATCGAGAACAGGGACACATTATTGTCGTAATTTGAATCAATCTAAACATATGGAGGACACAAGTTTCCGGCCGTCGAATACCTCCAATATTTCTTTACTTACTATTATCAGAATTTACATCCCAAAACGCCAGTGCGACAATGAAATCCAATATTTCAAGAACACCATGTACATCACCAGCTAACCTGCGACTAAAATCCACATTAATATATTGTTACACTTTTTCTCGAGCTCTGAATATCCCGGCTATTAGACTGCATCACATCATTTTTTTAACCGAGTCCCTGTATTTGTTATAAATGAATATTTTACCTTGAAAATATCGGATCTATGTGTATCAAAATCGTAATAATCAAAACGTGTATGGCACTATATTTTGTGTTGCCTTGGCGACGAGAATAGTTGACTGTCTGTTGTTCCACTACTGTGCACACATGTACGATAAGTATAACAATGTTACAAAGTGACGCACTTACGTCTCACTTTTGCGACCGAATTTTGCAATCTGGTGGCGAAGTTTTAAATTTGGTTAACGTAAATATAAGGATTGATTGTCAATTTTGTTGCTTGCATAGACTGATGAAGGGAAGTGAACCTCGTGCAAATGGTACATGAACTGCTTCGCAGTTCACTTCATTTCCACGAGATTCACTTCCCTTCATCTGTCCATGCAAGCAACAAAATTGACAATCAATCCTTAAATAAATTCAATAGAATTATTTGCATTTAAAATGTTTTAATCTTTAGATATATGAGCAAGATGCAGTCTTTCTTACAAAACTTTTGTTACAAGATTAATTATGTTCATGTTGATTTTTATGAGTTGACTGCCAGTGCTGTGGTATAGGCATGATGTCAATCATTTTTTTGCACATTAGATTTAGAGTACACAGTGATTATAAAGTGTTTTACTTCTTAAAATACAATTTCTACACATCTTATCGGCCAGTTTTTTTGTTTTATTTTACCACAAACAATTATAAAACACTTCTTGTAAAGATAGAAACCAAAATATTTCATAACTTTGAAACTCATGATCATGAACAAGAGACTTAGATTAAAGATGATAGGACACATTATGAGACAATATACTGTAATGTGACTATGACCTGGCCACTAGAAGGAACAGAAAAGAGGATGGCAGAAGAAGACATGGAGGTAAACAGTGGAGCAAGAAAATGGAGCAAGAAAAGAGAAGTGTTGGAGATCATGGAACAAAATGCAGACAGAGACAGCACTGGAGATGTGGAAGAGCCCTGTGAAGGCCTTATTTGCCACAAGGCACAAAGTGTATAAGTTCAGAAATGAGTCAGATTCGAGTGTTTTCCGACCTAGTTCTATTGCCGGGTGATCAAAGCAGAGAGTTTGGCACTACATGTATATGGAATCAAGTACAGATATTTTACCAAAATACAAAGTTGTAAAGTCCTAAGTTCACAAGATTTTCTCCCCAACAGGTTTTTTTACAGATATTTATGCATAAATAAGGCGGGTATGCAGCAAAACATTGACATTGGTGTCTTAGTGAAATTCAAATGCATTGAGCCAAAGTGCACAAATTGTAAGGTTCGTAATGTCATATTGATGAAGCGATCGAGTAAACCCAGAGACCTCATTAATTAGTTAAATCAAATTTCATTATCTGATACATAATATCTTACAAGTCTGGGAAGGAGACCAGCTGGACCAGGGAATTTCCTCTTCCTCTTGTTTGTCAGCCTTCCATTGTTGCTGTGTGAGGTGGAATATCCACTTCTCACATCAGTATCAGATGTTGAGGTGTTCGCGGACGGTGTCTGTGGACTGTTTAAAAGTGGATCTCTAGACAGTACTACCTCCTGAGTAAATGGAACCAAGACTCTGGACGGCTGTGGTGGTATGCTCAAGCAGGGGCCCCGCAAACTGTCAATCAGCTTCCCTATGAAAAGACAACAGCCAACTGATGTTCATTATTTATCAACATTGATGCCTGAGACAATGGTATTACTCTGTCACATGGTGGCTCATAGAGAAGGCCATATATGTGCAAAATAATATCAATTTCCTCAGATCTGTACAGAATATTACAAGGTACTGTTCATACACTAAGGGCATCCATTAACCAGAGACCTTGGGTCAATGACGCAGCAAAATTTAATTTGACCCACGACTTTTGCATGCAGTGTGTCAATCTGATGCTTCACATTTTGACCACCACTGTAATTAGTCTATGTGTTGTCCAATACCCAGGCTCCACAAAGGGTATATTTGTTATGGTCAGTGTCACTAATTAGTAGAATACCTCTAGGAGTCAATTAAAAGAGCCACTCAACTGTGACTAATCCAAAAGTCGGTGCCGATTGCCAAATTGGGGCACAGGTGAAGCAGCCACTACCTGTAGCGGCCGATCTGCACTTTGTTCTAAGCAAACATATTTTAATAATTGAAATAAGTAAGCTACATGTATAGTAGATTCCCATCCCAACAAAAAATCTATGCAGTTTGAGCTCACTAATTCTTTGCAAGAAAAAAATTAAAAATAATCTTATAAAATGCTTTGTTCAGAGATCTAAACGATTTAATTTTAACGTTTTTTTTTTAAATATGCAAAAAATGAAACTCCAAACCTTGAAAAGAGTTGTTTCTAGAATCACTGCATCCACTGTCAGGACCTCTTTCCAAAGCGAGACCGGCTTGTCCAGAAGTGACATCATTGTTTGGGAATTGTCTCCCTTGATTTTCTGAGGGCTGATCATGGTTAGATACACATCTCTTTTTGTTAAAATTGATCTGGTCAAAGCTACATGGTTGATTTTTCTGTAACTCTGATTCAGAATTGTTGACTAGGGTCACATTTTCATTGCTAATATCATTTAGTGGTAAATCCTGAAAACAGAAAAATATGCATTTGATATGTAAGCAAAGGTTTTATCATAATGTCAAATAATTCTTGAATGGCTTTCTGTCAGATAATGAGATGCTGTAAAAATTGCAACTGCTTATTACTTTTAAATTTGGAAATGAAAGTATGTGCATGGATCTTATCCATATGCCTATTCAGGGATAGACACTAAGTTAAAAGTCCTAGTAGCCTGCAGGGCTACTAAAAATGAATTATTGGTAGCCCGGATAAAACTGTAGTAGCCCGAACAACGAGCGCCGAAAGACCTAGGGGGGTCCGGGGGTCATTCCCTAAGGTGTTTAAAATATCTGGTAGCCTGCCTGGCTACCGCTATTAAAGCCACTGGTAGCCCATCCCTTCTTGTGGTAGCCCCAGGGCTACCGGGCTACTGTTAGTGTCGACCACTGCTATTAACAAAAAAACAAAAAATTCAACTGCGTTTTCTGTTTGATTGATAACATTTAGTATTTCCCTTTATTGACTTAAGTGTTTCAATTTACACTTGAAGATAACAAAGTTAAGATGAAGTGACATGTACATATGAAAAAATTCAACACATATCATTATTATTGTTAATTTGTTATAATGGAAACTACCCCAGAAGGAGATTAAAGTGACAAAAAACTGACAAATCACAGATGTTAATTATCATTTTCAACAGTTTTGATTGACCCTGAAATTTTAAGTTGAACACACTTCCGAACAGGCAAATAAGAAGATGCGCTTTTTTAATTGACTGAAAAATCCTGTTGTATGCTGTATGTAAGCTTTTAGGTTACGACCCCTTACCATATAGTTTCTACTACCAAATCTTCTGAACATAAGTGTATAATGATGACGAGACAAAACTTTGCAAAAGTTGTAGATATGAAAATAGTAAACCAATATCAATCTAATCCAACAAAACCCTTCTACAACTATAAAATACAGGTACAGTACACCATGGCCATCTAATAAACTATTGTAGAAATTCTGCACAAGTCTTTTTAAAATGCAAGCCAGAGGAAATGTTTCAATTAAGAAAGAAGTTCTTCCACAAGGGTTCACTACAAACGATATGTATGAGATGGGTTTATACATCTTTGTAACGAACCCTAGTGGTTCATCACAGTTGCCCTTGTTGTACAGGGTGTTGTAATATATTATACTACATATTGAACTATATGTCATTAACGACATGATGTGCGCAACCAGAGATGCATCACCATAATACACGGGGTCGGCCTGAACTGGCCTTCGACGATGGGCAAACTCGTGCCCAAAGATTCAGTGGTTTGTTTACAAATGAGTCGAGACCGGAGACCCTGTGGCTGGCAAGGGCAACTTTCCCATTTGTTTCTGATAATTACCTCCCAGAAATTATCATCATCGTCTGGTATTTCGAACATTTGTGAAATTATTTCAGCTTCCTGTTTACAGTACAGCGCACTGAGCATCACCAGCAGGTGATAAAATATTGTTGTCAAATGCATCATTCATGACAGGCGCCCTTTTGTGGAATAAGCCCGAAACCTGTGATGTCATCACTTTCTGAAATAGTTCACACTTCCGGTTTCAGCATGTGCAAAAACGAAAGCACACACATTAAACATTGGAAAAGAATCGCAAGACTCAAACATTAACTGTGGTGATATTAGCGTTCGTTCCGCGGTCGTATTGGAAATAACTATGAGAGCTTTCTTGGTAACCTGGCTCACAGGTACTTGTGAACATGATGTTTTTAATCAAAATGTTACATTATAGACGAGTAAATTATTGTAAATGTATTACAATCGCATGATTAATTTGTAAAAATATTTGGTAAAAATGTATATCGTACCTTGGCCTTATAATTTATAAAGCCAAGGTACGATATATTTTTTTTTACAAATTAAGCATTGAATGGATTTTAATAAAATAATTAATTTTACTTGTCTATAATGTAACATTTTGATTAAAAACATCATAATTATGTCCACATACACGTACATAATGTATCATTTTGATTAAAACATCATAATCATGTCCACAAGTGCCTGTGATCTGGTTTTAAGAATTAAGGGCACCATATTTTATAAAAAAAAAAAAAAAAGAAGATGCTTCTTTTTCATACATACTTATTTTCTTATGCCAAAACTATCCATGTTTTTATCTTGCCAACTTACTAATGTGCGATGACATTTTTGCTCTCTAGTGATCAGAGATAACAATGCAAATTGTACAAGATACATATGTATGTTTTAGATTGCAATCAATTAAGACTAGAATTCATGCTATGCTCAACATGTGTAACAGGAGCCCAGTTTCTGCACTATAATGAAAATGTTGTGTTGTACATTTTTACTGAATAACCTTGAAATAAATTTGATCCTGAGTGAATGAGCTGAAAATTTTGTCAAATGAACATTGGATCATAGCAGATCTAGATACCAGTATAAATACATTTTTTGTATCTGTTCATAAGTCCCTGATCATAGAAAAAAGATCTAGAACAGACAACGTATTGACATAAAAGAATGTAATATATATAGATTTGAAAACAAAACAACAACAAAAACTGTTTAGTAATAAAAAAAATAATTACCTTATATCATTATTATTGCAGGCATGTAATCACAACATAAAAAAAAACATCTACATTGATCAAGAAAAGTCATGAGACTACAGAAAGTGTTGTTCCGTGGACTTTCCTATTCGTGTAACGTAGGTGCACGAACTGCCCTCTGTAATCTACAAGATGCGAGTATGAGAGTAAAGCTGGTATCAAGGTTATCTTCCTCTTCTACTGCTACATCAAAGCTAACAGCTGTATTGTGTCCAGATCAACAGAAAACATCACCTGTCTGTGATGTTCACATTACAAAATCGGAACATGTTAAACAAGCTCATGATCACTGTTACAGATTTGAAGACGTATCGTCGCAAAATATAACAAATAATTATCAGGCGAAAGTTTTCAACAATCCCTGGGGTCACTTCATAATGATCCATTTACTCACTCCAGAAATGTAATGAACACTTTGTCCAGTGTTAGTAACTTTCATTCCATGAAAAACTCTGATCTGTTCAGCAAGAGAAAACTGATGGATCCCTCAGTATGTTTTACACACCCTTCAAACCGTTTCCTGACTGTTTCTCCTAAAGGGATCCTGGATGCTTCCCCAAAAGGCATTCAACCATATTTAAGGCTGATCAGATTTGATAAACCTATAGGTAAGGCTAATTTTGAAGTTACATGTATCTAACAGGTACTAATTATTTTTTTTGTAGAGAGTTTATTTATTTATTTATTACATTTATTAAGTTATTTGTTTGTTTGTTTGTTTGGTTCAAACTTTGGTTGTTTTGCCAAATGATTCATAGAGGATGTATTTTTTGTGGAAATTATGAAATGGGCCATTCTTTACTTTATCGCATTTTACTTTGAAGATGTTAATTTTCATAATTTTATTTCCTTTTTGAAAATACCGCCAACGCTTCTTCTATGATTTATTGAACAATTTTGTCATACTTATTATAATATGGATCAAATATCTAAAAATATCCGTACTAGTGTGAAAAAGTCAAGATGTAAATGAGCTTAGTGGAAACAAAGTAGGGGTTTTTTTTTCTGAATTTATCTTTTACATTTTTTCTTCATCATTTTCTGAGTTTGTTTCTTGATAGATTTCAATGACAAGTTTGAATTCTTAGATTTTAAATCTCCAGGCACATATTTACTGTACTGGCCATGTACATGGAGTATTGCCATGGCCGCCAGCCCGGGTCAGCTTCCCGACTTTTGGCTTTTGACATTGTTTGGGGCAGGTGCCTTCTTCATGAGAGGAGCTGGCTGTATTATTAACGACATGTGGGACAGAGACATTGATAGAAAGGTACATCATGCATTTAATTTAATCATCATAATTAGACACATTCATGAAAATACCAATATTGTACAAAATCTGTACATGTAGTACCATAAAAATCAGTAATTTACGCCCCAATGTAATTTACACAACCCAGAATCCACATTAAAAGCCTGAAAAAGGGTCTTTAACATTGTAATGTATTGTATAAGGTATATAATTCAAGAAATCAGAATAAAAAACTTTGTATCTTAAATTGTATTTTGATATATGTTGTAATTAATGTTACCTGTATGATACAAGGTGGAGCGGACAAAACTCCGCCCACTAACCAGCGGTGAGCTGAGCATGTTCCAGGGCCTCGTCTGTTTGGGAGGGATGTTATCTGTGTCTTTGGCGATACTTTGTCAGCTCAATATGTTTAGGTAAGACGGTTATTGTAAATTAAAATGAACTGTGAAATTTATTGTTACCGATAGTGTTCTGAGTCAAATATTCTGTTACCCTTTGTCCAACCATCGATCTGCCTCGTTAATAAAAGTCGGGATAGTCTGAATGAAGAACAGTAAAATAGCTTTAGTTAGCATCTTTAATAAATTGAAGCAGGCATGGGTGGACTTATTACCAGGTGTGGGCTTATTACCAGACATGGGCTTATTACTAAATACCAATGAATATAATGTGATCACATCACTGACATCAGCATTTCCTTTACAGTATTGTACTAGGTGCATCATCCATGTCACTTGTGATCCTGTATCCGCTGGCTAAGAGGTTCACCTACTGGCCCCAAGCTATGCTGGGTAGGTACTTACATGTAGTTCTCAATTCACTCCCTTCTCCGGCCAAAAAATGTTCTCAATTCTTATCTCCCTTCTCAGGCCAAAAGATATTCATATACTGTTTCTCTTCCAGCCTTAGAGTTTCTCAGCCTATGCTAAAACTTGATGGATATTTTCAAGGAAGCAGAGTGTTTATCAAGTTAATCAAGAGCATCATACAAAAATACATACCCTAACTTTTTAAAGCACATAACAGGAAATATGACTTTAAATTTGTTTGGCCTTACAGCTTCTAAACCTTCTGTAGATTCTTCAAGATCTATGAACTATAGATAAAAAAATATTTGTGTAAGAAAGTATTCACCAACATACCCTAACACTTTTTGTAAACAGGACTAATTTGTTTGGCCTTACAGATTCTAAACTTCTGTAGATTATAAGATCTATGAACAATAAATAGGATGTCAGTTTCTGCTGACCTGTCAACAAGACATTCATAAGTATCAAACGAACTTCAGTTGACTTGGTCTGGGGAATCCACACATTAGAAATCATTGGTTATGTTACAAATCAGCAGATGATGTCCTTTATTATTGTTGCTTTATTTCTCTACTTTTAAAAAAATGTGTAAATACATGTATGAATTTAAAGTTCATGTAATGACACAGAATTGCAATTGTGTCTTGTGTTGTTTATTGTTGTTTTCTCTTTAATAGTTGCAAAAAGACATAATCAATTTTTTCCACTTGGCACTGAATATTGATATATATACCTGGCATTGATGATTGACCATAATTTATACTTCAAAATAAGATGACAAGCTTCTCAGAAATACAACATGTTAATTAAAGCATATAATGTTATATACATGTATGTTATTTAAAAAATGGAAAATTAGCAACTATTTAAGTATGCAAACATTTCTTTGTTTGCAATGTTTAATTTTTCAAGGACAAATTTTTTATTTCCTGTCAAAATTTGATGGGAGTATTAGTAATATAGTTGTATTTCTGTCTGGACAATGTAAAATACTGTTTGTCCAAAGCTCCCCTCTTTCAGTTTTCAACTGATCATTTCAGGATTCACAATTATGATATGTAATGATGGTTTCCTCAGCAGTAGTATGATTCAATAATTTTAATGAAATTTATTGCTCTTTGTTTATTTCAGTATCTTATTTTTTTTCTAGAGATCTTTAGAAATTGCTTTAAACTGATTTCTATGAAACGTGTTAGAGTTTGTTACCACTGTATATAATAAGGTTTCTAAAGCATTTAAATTGAATAATTTTTCTTGTTTAATTACATTTTCGTGTTTTGTGTTATGAATCTATATGTAACTTTTTCATCAGATGGGCCAGCACTAACCCAGATTCACTGCCATTATGGCGACGTTTTTTACAGGTGTGACGTTAAACTGGGGGGTTCTGCTATCCTGGTCAGCCATCAGTGATGGCCTCACTTGGCCAGTATTGCCTCTATATACCGCGTGTGTGGTATATACCGTCATCTATGATACAATTTACTCCCATCAGGTATCGCCTTCAAAATATCTCTAATCACATGACTTCATCTACGCATTAAAACTTAATTTAGCTTGCCTTGATTTGATGTTGTATATAGTCATGTTTGTCAGCAATCCTCATTCTGATCAGCACATATGGCTGCAGTATATTTCAATCCTTTCATTCGCACTCAAATTTATTGTAGAGTTGGTAATATTTGCGGCTGATTTAAGTTTCGCTTTATCCATAGTCATTAAAGATAATGCCAAATTAAATACCAAGCAAGTATACAAACAAATGTATAGATTCTAAAGTGTTTACTGAATAATTTTTTTGCAGGATTTAACATTTTGAAAACTAATTCTGACAGGGACAACCGCGGAATATCAGCTCCGTGAAATTTAACAACTTTACAGTGTATTTAGTATTTCCATTAGAGCTTGAGAGCCTGTTTGACAGCATGTCTTTAACATTGTTTTAGTTGCCTATTTTATAAATTCTATTTTAATTCATTAAAATGATACTCATTCCTAATAAAATCAGAACCAAATCTGTGTACGGTTTCTCAGATATAGATGCATTTATTGTCATTAAGTTATTTAAAAGGATAATTTTACTGGCAATTTCAATGAATACTTGTTGTGTCAAGTAGCAGTGTCTAAGAGGACAGTTGTAAATCATGGATAATATCATTTTATGATAGAAGCCACTGGCAGCACTATATAAAAAAAACAATTTCTCACATACGAGACCACTATTTTGATAATTGCTCCAATCAATTCATTGTGTTGGAGTGATTGGCATTTTCAGTATTAGTTACATTGGCATTGACCTTTGACCTCTTGACAGGGGGGCCGCGGTGGCAGAGTGGTTAAGGTGTCCCGACACTTTATCACTAGCCTTCGTGGGGCAGTTACCTGGCACTGACCGTAGGTCGATGGTTTTTCTCCAGGTGTTCCGGCCTTCCTCCAGTCCACCTCCAAAACTGGGCATGTCCTTGACCCTGGCTGTTAATAGGACATTAAACAAAATAAACCAAATAAACCAAAATTGACCTCTTAACTAAAAAAAAACAACTCATACAATAAATGCATAGGTTAAAAAGACTTCAAATCCAACTCTTTTTCCCTGCACTTACATTTCCGGACAAATTAAGCCTTGTCAGATGTGGGCATATTAGATGAGTAATGGAGATTTATGGCTGTATTTTAGGTACACTGGTCTAGAAGTCTATCCTTGCTGTGGTTGGAGTTTGGCGTTTATTAACCAATTAATGGAACAATTCTAAATAGAAATATGATGTTCATTGACATGTTGCTGGCTTAGATGTTGTGTGTTCATTCCCCTTAGTAGTTCTGATATACTGATGAGAAAACCTTGATGGACTCTGTTTTTCTGACTCCAATCTGTTTGTCTGTGACTTTCCTGTGAACTAATATCATCAAATTTGTCTTTCTGACTCTAATCTGTTTGTCTGTGACTTTCCTGTGAACTAACATCATATAATTAATCCACTTCCTTCTAGGCTCTTCTGAACAGTGAATACCATCTTATGCTGCAGGCATGTCTGAATTGCGGTGAATTTAGGACAAAGTTTTGGTACCATGATGATGTGTACCATTCTCACTGCCATGTTACATTACTAATGGGCTGATATTTGTTTTGGTTGCCAGGCTTGACCTTCAATTATGGCGCCCTGTTAGGCTGGGCTGCAGTGCAGGGCTCTGTTGATCTCTCTGTGGTGCTGCCATTGTATGCCAGTTGTTTGGCTTGGACTCTTTTATACGACACCATTTATGCCCATCAAGTGAGTGTTATGTGTATAGCTAGCTTACACTACCAATCTGCCTGCATACCAGTATATATAACATGTAGTTGTATTCCTGTTGTTATCTCCCCATTGTAGGAACTCTTGTGTATGATATATATTTTAAACTTTAAGTGGTTTACAGGAAATCTTCTATCTAAAACTGTTGTTAGACATGTAAATTTCATTGTGATAAAACAGACCTGTACATATAGATTTTGTTTTATCTTATGCATGTCATAGAAGTGTTGTTTGTATACATATGTAAATCAGCACGCACTTATAGTAGATATATATGTAAGTCTGTGCTGTCAGTGCTGATATTGTTTTGTTTGTTTGGTGAGTTAGGCATCCCATGAACAGCTAGGGTAATTTTGGCTGAGTCTTGTAGTAAGCATTGTAGTAGTTGGTGGCTACCTCATTGAACAACATATGAGTGGCTCGTCTTATACTATTCAGAGCAATTCGGGTAGAACGCTTGCTCAAGGACTCAACAATAACAGCACACAAAAACACCTGAAAAACATAAACCTTCCCTTAATTAGGGATCAACCCACTCTTGGATCTTCATCCGAGGTTTACTACTCTACAGGTCAAACTATCTCAACCTTTGACAAGTTTGATATTATTGGATTTATACAAAATTTTCTTGATTCAACACTTTGACAAACCAATGACGTCTGCAAGGATATTTTTTTTATTTCAATGTATTAATTTTGCTAAAGAGTTTGCATGGCAACATAAACCATTTACCTGTCCTGCCTTAATTTATCTATCAATCTTTCCTATGCTTTAATATACCTGCATGTATTTCCTACCTTTTACACTAGAAAAAGATAGAATACATTACTGTACATATGATTTTTGTGCATGAATTTTCACATTATTATCACCTCTTCTTTAACCACGTACATTATATACAATATATAATATTCTTTATCTCCAGCTTGTGGAGCTCTATATAAACCTCCTACTCATTAAACCCTTTGTAAATCTCATGGTTGTGGAGCTATTCATAGCTCTATTGAACCAATATAACCAGGTTATGGCTGTCTCTTGTTGTTGTTTTTTCTAATTTTACCTGTGAAAGTTAAATATAGCGAGAATCAAATCATTAAGAAAAATAGTAACAATTGAAATTTTTAAAGTTAAAATTTTGTTGTTGAATATCAGTGAGTTGAGTATGTTCATGATTAACGAAGATGAACTGGTTTTTATTTTTTTATTTTTTTCAAATCAGATATGTAATAATTGTCATTTCAGGATAAATATGACGACATGTTGATCGGTGTTAAGTCTACCGCCCTTAAGTTTGGTGACCAGACCAAATATTGGTTGTCAGGGTTCGCTGCAGTGATGGTCAGCGGTCTGACCACTACAGGGGTCATGTGTGACCAGACCTGGCCATACTATGCAGCAGTAGCCTTTACCAGTGGTCATCTCTTCCACCAGGTCAGTTTGATGTCACAAAATCATCTAACAAATCATTTAATAGTCCGCTGCAGGTCTGGTCAGATAAATAATGTTTTGAAGCTATTAATATATACTGCTCTATCAGTGCAATATTGATGCCTCCAAGTGATTTACAATTCACAACTTTACAGATTTTCAGTGTTAGCTTTACAAACCACAACTTTACAGATTTTCAGTGTTAGCTTTACAATACACCACTTTACAGATTTTCAGTGTTAGCTTTACAAAACACCACTTTACAGATTTTCAGTGTTAGCTTTACAAACCACCACTTTACAGATTTTCAGTGTTAGCTTTACAAAACACCACTTTACAGAATTTCAGTGCGAGCTTTACCAACCACAACTTTACAGATTTTCAGTGTGAGCTTTACAAATCAGAACTTAACAGACTCCAAGTGTTAGCTTTACAAAACACAACTTTACAGAATTTCAGTGTGAGATTTATAACCTACAACTTTACAGACTTTCAGTGCCAGTTTTACAAACCACAAGTTTTTACTGCTAGTCTTGATATATATTTTGTTTCCTATAGATTTGGTCAGTCAACCTAGATAATGCCGACGACTGTGCAGCCAAGTTCCGCTCCAACACACGACTGGGATTCATTATGTTCCTGGGGGTCACCTTGGGAACCCTGCTGAAGGTCACAGAGGGGGAAGATGAAAAGGAAAAAAAAGTTGCCATGATCTCTAAATAATGAAGATCTGTGATTGGAGTTAATTGACAATGCCAGCAATATTCTAGTGACTGTTCATTTGCTGTTAAATGTAAAACTTTTAAAAATTATATGTGGTTTGAAAAGGTATCAAAATTATGAAGTCTTATTTGTACTAAATAGATTTTTTACCATATTGTATTGTTGTTTTTCTGTTTCATTTTAACGGGTATAAATAAGTTTTCCCAATGGTTAGACACACTTCAACATCAAAATATAACACGAAAGATGGTGGATATTTCTCAACACACAATCTGTAATCTGTACAGAATATCAAAGTAATACTGCTTTTTCTGCTTCCATGTGCAGGAGATATATTTAGAATACTTGTTATATTATGTTTTAAAAACAGCTTGCAGACATTGTGACAATCCTATCATCTGGTGTATGCAAATTGCCCTGCATCAATGGTCCGTGGTCTGTCCATCCATAAGCAATCCTTGTTATCACTATTTCTTGAAAAGTACTTGAGGGATATTTCTCAAACTTCGTGTGTAGTTTCCCCTTGGTCCCTAGTTGTGCCAAAACCAATTTTGACTTTTGAAAAAGAGGGAAAAAAAAAGGCTGATAGGTAGCCATCTTGGATTTTGAGAATTAAAGCTGGTTATTGCTCTTTCTCAAAAAGTATCATACTGGAGGGATATTCCTCAAGCTTCATGTGTAGGTTTCCCTTGGTCTTTAGTTGTGCCAAGATCAGTCTGACATGGAACCAATAAAGATCATTCAATGGTGGGCACCAAGATCCCTCTGGGTGAATGCAGCTGGAGCAAATAGCCCTTCGTTGTGTGGGAGGTGAGCTTATCCACTTATCCCCAAGCATGGGCTTATACCTGCTAAAATACAGTAATGGACTAAGAAAATCTTTACCTGTCTTGAGGGTATGATAAAGAAATCTCCAACTGGAGTGCCAATATTCTTGGGCAATAACCTGAGACTCTGCCGAGGTTTAGACAATCAAGAATATCACCTGAGGGTCGAAGATTTCTATTACACTATCAAAGCAGGGGATGACACATTTACTCCAATCATACGTTATTTACGTATGGTACCGTTAATGCAATGCAACACAGTTTTGATGTGACATCAATGTAATGTTGCAAAAATGTGTCATTTGTCAAACCCTGAGGGTTTACTGGAGATATCGCACCCTAGAGAGTGACAGAGAAATTTTGAACATGAAAAATGGGAGACAAATCTGTGATCAATGGGAGAAAGTCTCATTCACTACCTACAGTATGTTAGTTTTAAGGGGTTATCTGCCCGTGAACATTTTGAGGCAGGTTTTCCTTGTAGTAGTTGGTGATTACCTCACTGAACAACATAAGTATCCAGAGCAATTAGGTTAAAATGTTTTTTCAAAGGACACAACCACAACAGTACAGACCGGCCGCCCGTTTGTCAGCTTCCTGAGAAACGCAAACGGACATGGGTAGGGAGTGTCGAACCACAAACCTCAAATCTTCTTCTGAGGTTATGTGGCCAGCAATCTAACACACTTACCTACAGTAAACGGTATATTAATACAAATAGTCATTATCATTTGGCCAAGGTTACTAGTGCAATTTAAAACAGAATAACCATTCTACTGTAGGTATGGTACAGTATACAATATTTTCCTACCTAAATCATTTGAAGGAAACAAATCACTGAACACATTAATACCTTTTAGGTGATTCCACCTTTATTTTATTTTAATAAAAAAGGTATCGCCATAGTTTACCATAAATACTAATTCAAAACCATTATCACAGTTTTCAGGTATACATGTAAATAGCTTTCAGCACTCCCATGTTTTAGGATAAACATTATTTAAATTTATTTTGCACAAATGTTATTTGCACACAAACCCACAAATTGTACATTTTTACATCAATTCACAAACAATATACATATATGTATTTAATACACATACTAAAAAAAATACCTGAATAAGTTCCTTATTCATCTTTTTATTTAGTCAATATTTTTCTGGGAAGAGTATCAATTAGTCCCCCACCATATGTATATGCTAAGAAAACAGATGAATTTGTGTTGGAACTAATTCTGCATTCACAGTTTGACAGACCTACCGCATTCAAATTGCAGTTGCTGGTATTAATGTTAATGAATTCAGAAATATTAATAATTTTAGTAAACATGCGATATCAGAAGTTAAATACAAGTGAACCCCATGTAAATTTCAAGTGACAAGAAGAGCAGCAGATCAGGCCCAGACAAACTCTTTCTTTAATGTAGGTCAAAGGTCAAAATGTAGGTCAGAATGACTTACTTTTGGTACATGGTATAACGCCTCATGTAGGTGAACCCATGAACCAAGTATGAAGTTCAAGTGACAAGTGTAGGAGATAGAGCCCTGAGGCTCCCCGGAGGCCAACTCGATTTGCAACCTTCTCGGAAGAGAAGCCTTCTCAGGAAGATCACATTCTGTATGTAAATCGAGTAAACCGGAAGAACATAACCCAAAACAAATAAGTTTTTAAGTTTTCTCGATCACTGTGACACAAACCTGTGCATGTATGTGCCATAAATCCTTCTCTAGTGAAACTCATCACTCGCACACTTAAACATGGTTACGGCCATCAGCTTCAAGACGGAAGAGGTAGAAGATCTTCCAGAAGCAGAAGAGCTACAAATCGAGTGACCGGAAGTTATATTCTAGAAGGAGAAGAGTGCAAATCAAGTTGGCCTCATGGAATAGGTAGGGACTAACAATGATTCCAGAATGTAAATACAACTTATTGTTATTACGTATGTTTTATAGCAAGTTAAATGAGTAATTTTGTTAACAGATGCCACCACAGATCAAAGTACACTGCCATGTTGTAGTTTCATACATTCAACTTGTTTTCACAATTTTCATTCACTAAATCTCTCTGGGACAATATGACAGACTCTAACATTAAACACTTCTCTAACACACACCAATCAGCTCCCACATATAGTATATCAAAAACAGACTCTCATAAATATTGTCTTCCGTCTGTCTGTAAACAATCCTTATCGCTTCTTGAAAAGTACTGGAGGGATATTCCTCAAACTTATGAATAGGTTCCCTTGGTCCCTAGTTGTGGCAATATGTATTGGACAAGTTGACATTAAAACACTTCTCTAACACATTCAAATAAGCTCCCACCTACAGCATATCACAGTCTCATAAATAATGTCTACAGTTCAGTAACCTTTTATCTTATGTAGGTCAGCCACTATTTAAATGGTCTATAAGATATGTAACTTTTCCTACAGAGATGTCTGAAATACAAAATATTGAACACCTCGCTTGTTAAGTTCATCAGCATCTACTCTAGATCTGCTTCCATAGGGTAGACAATGTTCTCTGTTCTTGGACAAACGTTACACACGACTAACAACACACTTGTATTGGATAAACATCATAGCAACTTCCGGAATAAGATTATGGCTTGACGCATTTTAATGAGAGATTCCAAAAGATTTTCAAATAGATGGACAAAATCTGGTTTCCCAGGTACTTTATCCAACATACTAAAACTGATTTTATCCCACGTTTCTATAAAACGAGTTTGCTCCCTCAGGAGTTATATTCTGAGATACCGCAATAATGATAATGTATTTTTCGCAAACATTTACTATGAAGCTCACCGTATCGCATTCATACATGACAGGCTGCACCAGATTACCACACACATAACCGATTATCACACATACACACACACTATTACCACACACACGCATGATTATCACACACACCAGGTTATCATGCCACATTGCTGCTACGCTGTGCTCTGGAGACCTTTCTGTAAAAGTTCTAACATCATCGGGTATATTGGTGTGAACTCCTTCCCTTGTCGTGACTTAACATGCTGGACATACCCTTCCAAGCTCCCCCTGTAAAACAGAAAACAGAGGTAAAAATTAGAAAATATCTTCTATATACACTGGTAAGGATTTCATTGCACAAGAGAAAAAATATTAGCCTGAATTTTTTTTTATGAAATATTAGATTGAAGTATTTCACACTTTCACAGAGTTACAATAGAATAGATCTTATACATTTTACTATGAACATCAGGAAAACCACGATAATCTACAAAGACCAGTAAATAAGAGATACAGTCACTACATATATATGTATACAAGTTGGGTAAAAACCATAATTAGAACAAGAATACTAACTTGATGAGTGTGAGTCTGTCTTTCTCAGAAGGATGGCTATCTAACCACTGTGAGTATCGGCTAATTGACCAATCGGCAGCCTGCAAATAGATTTAAATCTTACACAATGAGATTTTTAATCAAAGCATATAATCACAGAAAAATATCAAACAGAGGTTAAATTGGGCGGAGCCTGATAATGCCCTGGCCTTTCAACAAGGGGTGAAAACATTTGATACATTTTCTAATACAATTCCGGGGCAATGTTAGCTTACAACATGTGGAGATCAGAGTTCAGGGGGACAGTGTTAACTTACAACATGTGGAGATCGGAGTTCCAGGGGACAATGTTAACTTACAACATGTGGAGATCGGAGTTCCGAGGGACAATGTTAACTTACAACATGTGGAGATCGGAGTTCCAGGGGACAATGTTAACTTACAACATGTGGAGATCGGAGTTCCAGGGGACAATGTTAACTTACAACGTGTGAAGATCGGAGTTCTGGGGGACAATGTTAACTAACAACATGTGGAGATCGGAGTTCCGGGGGGACAGTGTTAACTTACAACATGTGGAGATCGGAGTTCCGGGGGACAGTGTTAACTTCACAACATGTGGAGATCGGAGTTCAGGGGGACAATGTTAACTTACAACATGTGGAGATCGGAGTTCCGAGGGACAATGTTAACTTACAACATGTGGAGATCGGAGTTCCGAGGGACGATGTTAACTTACAACATGTGGAGATCGGAGTTCCGGGGGACAATGTTAACTTACAACATGTGGAGATCGGAGTTCCGGGGGACAATGTTAACTTACAACATTTGGAGATCACAGTCTGGGGGACAATGTTAAGTGAGAACATGTGTAGGTCAGAGTTCCGGAAGTGCAGTGTTAACTTACAACATGTGGAGATCGCAGTTCCGGAGGTGCCCCTCTGGCAAACAAGAAGTGTAGACATGTGCTGTATGGGATGATTTCGCCTAGCGTCGGACTTCTAGATATGTGTTCAGGGGTCTGGAACAGCAATGGCCTGTAACAAACAAAACACAGGAGTCTATTACAACTTGTTACAGAATTCAATTCTAATCACCAAGAGAATTAACTGAAAAGGTATCAAAACTCACACTCTATTTCTTTTAAAATTCTTTTAAAAAATTCATAGACTAGAAAGTTGTATTTTGGCTTACTATTAAATCATCATCATAATCATCCAAAAGCCTAATCTTATAACATTCAGATGAAGACCTAGAATCAAACATTACAGAAATATTTTGGCATCTTCACTTTGCCTTCATGAGTCTGTTGATGAGGCCTTATAACTTTTATCTATGGATTTCGACTCACCTGAAAGCCCTTAAAAGCCTGTAGTCTTTGCCAATATCGGACACCCTTTTACAGAAAGGGGAGATTGCCAATTCCATCTGTGCAAAGTCAGCAGCTAGCCTCATTTTCCCGCCCTCTCCCAAGGGGCGCACTAGACTTGCATGTCTAACAAAGAGCATCACGCATCGACTTGCTATTGGCTTGATGCTGCAAAATAAACACACAATACAATGAAATTATTCATGATTTTACAATACTACTGCAGTTAAAATGTTCACAAACAGGAAATATTGGTTTTGCAGCAGGGATGGAACCGCTGACCCTTGCCTTACTGGTCTGGCACTCTGCCAACTGAGCTTAAGAGAAATTCCCTCTAGCGTGAAGCTAAATATCATTATGTACTATTACAATGACAAACTGCCACAATTTAAAGCATAAATAATGAAATAAGACCAAATTAAAAATCCACACATAAGACTACTATAGGAATTGCAGAAAAATATATAAAGAATCACTTTGACCAAATTTAACAGACCTCACATATCATTACTGCAGAATTCTACAATTAAACCCTAACAGTGGTATTATGAAAAGTAGTCTATTTGACATCATTAAAAGGTTGAGTACCTTTCTACGATAAAATCCTGGCATTCGTATTGAGATAGGTAGTCCGTCTGACACCTGGCTACGAAGTCCTGTAACTCTCGCATGTATAGAGAACACTGAGCCTCTTTCTGACTGTCTGCAGGCATCGCCCTAAAAAGGAAATAAATGTCTATTTTTTATCCCATACAATCATATTATTTCAAAAAGACTTTACCCCAACATCTGATAACCATATCACACAACATATAAATTACCCCTTTATATACATATATTTTACAATTACAGACCTTTAAAAGTAGTGAACACAAGGATTTATCATCCCGAGAAAAGTTAATATCCATGAAGTAGCCCTCATCTTTACACATACCATAATCCTATCTTTGCTTGCAATAAATTTCAGTATACCTCATCTGAGCACCCCACCCCCACCCCAGGTTTAAATATTGTAAGTGGTACTTATTAAGATATGCTTACCCTGAGAAATCCTCCTGGTGCATGGTGAGAATGATGGCCTCCACAGCGTCGGAGATAGAGGACAAGAGAGGATTTACGGCAGCACTCATCAGGCCGACTGTCACCTGAAATTAAACCACAGATAACTATGGACAGACACTGTGACTCCAATCCCTCCCCCAATATCATTGAACAGGTTTATGATTTATTAAAATCTCGGATGAAACAATATTGGTCTATTACCGGTACTATGCATACCGTATAGCGGGAAATTTTAGCGGTCATAAAATTTGGCGATTTGGTCATGAAAACTGGAAGTTAAATTTTGGCGAGTTAAAATTTAGCGATTTCCATTAAATCTAGGGTTTTAATTTGGCGTTGAGCATATATATTACCTACCGGTATATATAGATAATTATGTTATGCCCATACATTCTATCCATGCTGATGAAGTGTGTTGTCAAATTAGTGTTTATATGAGTATGTGTACAAGCAACAGTCAAAGAGAATTTAATCAACTGTATGCTATCGACGTGGTCATCTATTGTATGATGTGTATATACAGGTAAAGTGTTAACATCAGTCCATTGAATGGTAAGGGTAGATGGCTTTGTTTTATACTATTATTGTTGCAGTAATCTAGGTAATTTCAGCATTTATCACGTTTTGAATTTTCTGATACTTTTTCTGTATGTTATTTTCTAAAATTTGTTATGTGTGTGTGAATCTATTGAATATTCAATAATGTGCAGATAAAAATTACTAATCACCATTAGCAACCGCTTTGTTTACACTGTAATATTAATTGTAAAATATCCAGTACAGCACACTGTTCCTGAATGAAATCCAAACCTCAAATTTTTAACAAAAATATTTTTCACTGGAGATAACAAAAAAACAATTAAAATAAAACAATTAAAATCATTTCGTTCAATTAATGTAAAATGTATCAATCTTTTCGTTAATACTGAGATTATGTCACAAAGTGTTTAAAATTAATTAACCAAATTATCGGATATATTTCTCATCTGGTTGTGATGATAAGGTCTACAATGTACAGATATCTATAACAGGGTAGACCAGTAAACCGTAAACTTTACTTGTAACATTTCTCTTTAAAACAAGATTTGTAATTCCTGATTCGCAAGACAATATTATATTAAAGTGAAGCAAACCAGTCTAGAATGATAGTGTAATTTCATTCTTGCTGTAATTTGTTTGTTTCAGACTTCATTATTTTGGATTTTGTCTCAATATACTCCTAGCTCTTACCTCCAAAGCTTTCTGTATGCTTTCTATGGCTTCTTGGGGATAACTTGCCAGGCCAGCTAAGACCTGAAACCACAGAATGTTAAACTGTTGTGAAATACATCTCTCTTTCATAAATTCACTTGATAATAAATTTTGAGATCAATTCAGAAAGATGTATGGTTATAAATGATTGAGACAATTACACCCTTATAGCCATACTAGCTTTGGTTAAAAATGGTTAAAAAATTATCAAATAATAATATTATATACTCTTCAGGTTTTAATGTTTCAAAGGCTCCATTTCTTAATATTTTTGAGAATAGAATGCAAAATAATTTTTCTTTTTTTTTTAAATTGATACATTGAAATTAAAAATTATAACAAAAAATGAGGAACTGTTTAGAAAAATTGTGAAAATGTATTTTTTTTCCTTTTCAAACTTCTGGTAAAACTGTTAATTTGAATGATTAAAAAGTACTTGTGACACCTGTGTTACAGAACATGAGGTTTACCTTTGAAATGGACTGGTGTAGCAGGTAAAGTGTGTTTACAACAGCACAGTTACGACTTTGTCCGTGGGTAGGAAGTCCGATCACCTGGCTAGCCTCACCATCAGTGGCAAGCTACAAGTCAGAAGGAAAAGATGAGAAAGGAAGGGTAACATATTGACAGGAAAGTTATCAGTTTATTTCTTTATGATACATGTATCTTCATTTAGAAAATGTTCTTTAAAATATATCTTTTTTTTTTTTGCATTTTAAAATAATTTCACCTGTAACTACCCTTAAGAACTTGAAGCCTCATAAATGAATATTGTGTTCAGGCACTTGTTTGTTAAAGATTTTATGATATCACAAAATGTTTAATTTTTAACACTTTCATCACAATTTTTTTTAATTTTTCATGATTTCATCACAAATACCTGAAGATATAAGCTATAATCATACATTTTCTATAGAAGGTATGCTAGGGTTTATCATCCAATGAAAAGTAATGGTCATTTTGAGGCAGGGGTCTCTTTGTAGAAGTTGGTGACTACTTCACTGAACAACATATGGGAGGCCTGTCACATACCATCCAGAGCAATTAAGGTAAAAGTGTCTTGCTAAAGGACAAAACCACGACAGTACAGACTGGCCTGTTTCTCAGCTTCCCAATAAACACAAACCAACACTGACAGGGAGAGTCAAATTCCATTGAAGGAACAAAATATGAAAATAAAATGTGTCAAACTTCCCAAATTACAGAAATTCTTACCAGCTGTTCACTCTTGTTGCAGAAAAGTTCAATAGTTTTGGCCACATTCTTGGATACCGTCACACATAACTTGTTGTCAACACTGGCGACATTCAGTTCACTGGAGACAAAGTAACGATAAAGTGATACAAGTTATTTATCATACCAGACACAGTAAAAAATATGATTTGTCAAAATGTTAACTGATCCTGAAAATTAACAAAAATTTATAAAACATTTTTTTTTTTAAATACTCTTAGCATTTTGATTCCACACATGTCAGGTAAATAAGTGTATATTAATTAGATACATATCTATCCAGTGAACATTGGACTGGTAGCTTGCACTTTCGTAGTAAATTTCATTAGCATGTAAATGAACTGTTCTACAAATCATTTTTTTACCTCAAAACATGAGAAAGAAATTGGCAATTATTGCTTAATACATGTTTTTACATTCAATTTTGTTTTAATACTAATTAATGAAAAACCAGCTAATATAGAATTCTACTTGCTCTTTTACCCCACCAGTCATAAATTCTTAAGTTTTTCTGGACTCATTATAGCAAGAAAGAAATTTATGATAATCAATTTTAAATAATATGGACTTTTAATTCCAATTTACAAATATCTTGTGAACTGGTATCATTGACTATAATTGAAAATTGACCGAATGCTCAGCCTCAGTTATATAATTACCTTACAATAGTTTTCACTACACTTTCCACCTCCGAGGCTGTCGGAGGATTCATATTGCTGCTGCTGCTGAAGATGAGGTTGATGGGATCAAAGAGTCGTGAGAGGGACTTTGACAAGTAGGCCATCTCAAACTTAGCCAGAGTCAGTCTCAGAGCTGCCTCAGGACTGGAAATATAAAAGTATATGTTTGTTTACATATTAACCCTTTAGTTCTGACCATGTTAAAAACTATTCAATTTTCTAATTACAAAGCGATGACAATTAACCCCAAACAAACATTGTATCACTACCATTGAGTGAATGGCAAGCTCTACAAAGCTTCCTTTTAAAATTTGTGAACGAATGAACAGACTAGCATCACATACGCCCCTGATCACTTAGTAACGGAAAATAAAAGTTAAGCCTTAGGGCTGTTTCAGGAATACATTTATGGGACGGCACTTTGAAATTAGGGGACTCACCTATAGAAGTGATTTAAGATTTTAATTTGAGGACCCGCAAACATATCCACTTTTTTATGAACGGTACCCTGATATAGAAGCAATTTTAATGTAACAAACACATCAAACACACCCAACAACAGAATAAATTTATTTCAAACCACCCATTGATGTGATTTTAATGTGAACACACCCCACCAAATGTACTTTATTAAAGTGTCTTCCCCCCGATTATTTTGTAAAAATTATGTAAATTGAAACTATTAAAAGATATTTCTATTGTTGGTATGTTAATTTTCAACAAAGATCTATGTTAACTAACTCATATTTGTCCCTCCTGTTGGCCTGCAGGAACAGGTCTTCTTCCCCGCCCTCATCAGTCGTTAGATGGTCAGACACGTGTGACGCAGCGTTGAGACTAAACTGCTGTAGGCGGCGCCACAAGTCGTTGTACAGTCGCAGCAGCTTCGGGTATTCTCCTTCAAACGCCTGCTTGAGAAACATAGACCCTGGAAACGAAAACGGATCTTACAATAATTTAGTTTATAATGTTTTTTAAGAAAAGGATGGTATTATTATTATGTTAGTTTTACACCAACCGTTTAAGCTATCTGAAAATTCTAATGGTATAATCATGTATATTTCTATGAATGAGGGATGTTAGCTAGGTTAATTAAGCCCTGTGTATCTCTTTAAAAAATTCTAAATACATGTACAGTATTTATCCAGAAAAAAACCATGCCTAAATATAAGTCCAGGAAGTGGACTAGTATAAGCTTTCAAAAATGTTGTCATATACTCTATCAAATGAAACGAAATAAAGTTTACATCAAATATAAGTCCACCAAAATCTATTGATGTTTGGTAGAATTGCCCACACATTTTCCAGTAATAAGTTCGCCCCCAACTTTGAGTCTTAGGTTATGTCTGGGCTTGTTTGGCTTATCACAAGATCAATATGGTAGGGTTTAATCTGTATTAAACAAGGATGGATAGTATTGCAACAGAAATACAAAGTCCCCTGCCTGAGCTAGAAGTGCACCTATTCATTTCCCATTTTTTTTTTTAAATGTTTTTTTCGAAAAAACCAAATGTGGGATGCACAACTACATGTTATACTGATCATGTATACCAAGTTTCGTTAAAATCGGAGTAGTACTTTAGGAGGAGTTGTCCGGACAACTATTGCGTGACAGACAGACAGACGGACGGACAGATGGCCGGCCGGACGGACGTACGGACGGACGGACAGAGGGTAAACCTATAGTCCCCCCCGTTTTTCAAACAGCAGGGGACTAATTACCCACTTCCTATCTTCATATCTTAAACAGTACAAAACTTTAAAAATAATGTGAGAAATTCAGATCATCAACAGTGAATTAGAAGTTTTCTCTTTTCAGCTGAGGCATTAGATAAATACATCAGACCACTAGGATGTGAACTTGTGAGATTTCATTCACAGCAAATGATGTTTTACTGTAATATGTTCAATGTGAGTTTACCTTCCGATGCCTCAGTAAATTCTGTCGTCAACATCTTGGTGATACTCTCCCAGAAGTCCTGTATGATATTAACCTTTCCTTCCTGGTGCTGGGGAGAAAAGAAAACACTTGTAAAACAAAAGAATCCCTATCTTTGAACAAAATCGTAATTCCAACTTTAAATCTATAAACACAGAGTAATATATGATCATAAGATAGTACAGACACCCTTGAATAGACCAGGCGTTGCTAAGGTAAAGGTTTTCTACTTCATTGAGTACAATCACCATATACTCTACCTCAAATTTGGGAAATGTAATGTTCCCAAAAAGAGAACTGGGGAAGAAATAGATAAAGAAAATCAAAACACACATAAATATCTAATATACAGTACACCAAATAGTGACAAGAGAGAAAATCACCTTTGCCAGTTCTTCTATGAAGGACACATGAGTTACAGGGTCTCGCTTCTTCACCAGCACTTTCTGGAGGTGTTGAATCTGGGAAACACAGCAAAATTTCAAAATTACAAGCCAGTTCCTGGGTAGTGGAGTCATTAAGTTTCTGAAATCTTTGTGAGGACACATCATATCAAGAAATACTGTGATCAGGGAATAATAGTCAATTTCCAGTAAATTATTAAGGTTTTAATTTCAAGGAGTCATTTTCAAAGATAGGATATAATTACTTAAATAAGATACCTTGAATGCATACTTGATACTACTGACTCATATTTAAGGATATGCGACTTGGCTCAAGGCTTGCACATTTTCATAAGCCATTCGCTGATATTTTATCTATATCTATTTGAATGGTATCACAATTACTGCCAGAAGATTTGGGAGTCAAATCCCTGTGTTTTTTTTGGCTGTAGACAGCGGACGATAAACAGGTGATCAATCAAAGTGTCGGAGCTTAGGACTAAGGTAAGTTTTATTGGATTATACATACCTGAGCACAGGAAGCATATATACTGTCCATGAGTTTCTCCATGTTGGTCCACAGTAATGCCCGGAAGGCTGCTGTGTTCCCTGTGACAGGCATAGACGCTTTTCCTGGTCCACCTAAAAATAAAATCCAAATAGGACTGGTTTCGTTTGCATTGTTTAATATCCTATCAACAGCTAAAAGAAGGCCTCAACACGCATGTCAGACGAATGCTGAGTAAGTGTTTGCTTTTGGAGGCTGTGGTATGTTCATGGTTGCCTCCTTGAAACAGGTATCAGATATAAACACATCCTGTGACGGTTGCATTTGTTAAGAAATACATGACTATCATATTCTTTTGAATTATAAACATTATCGGTACTTTTACCCACAAAAGATCCTGTTCTGCATTTCATATTTGTAATATCTGTAAGTACAGGTCTTCCGTAGCTTCCTGTTCTGATTTTCAATTCATGCAGGAAACTCGTATATGCTATCCTGAAATAGATTTCTATTGAATGAAGATCTGAAATTCCATATTCTCATACAGGGAAATCCCATGTGCTACCACGAACTAGATTTTTGTGTTTTATTCAACATGTCCACCAATAATACAATAATGTTGTATCCTATTGTCTTTCTGACAAATAACTCACAAGGGAGGTAATTCTAAGATTAACAACTCCATCCTCACCTCTGGAGCCAATAGCCGAAGATTGCTGTTGGCTGAGGGCCTGCATGTCGAGACAGCTGCGGATGTTCTTGTGTAGCCCCTCTTTACAGCCCTGTCACCACCTTGTCCACAGTGTGGTGCAGGCATTGCAGGTTATGGAACACTTGAAGTGCGGTCGCCACCTGTGTTGGATTCTGTGGAGGAAGATGTCAAAAAAAATCATCATGGATACAATCCGATGTTGTAAAAGTCATGATCGATCATCACAGTTCCTCAAATGATTGAGAAATATCTAAAAAAAAACAACACAAGGAAAATGTGAAGGTTTAAGGTATAAATACCTATACATGCCAAAAGTGAGGCAGTGTCAATGGAGACATAAGGAAGTGGAAAGTTGTTTAGAAAGATGAGAAAATATAATATCTCAATTTAGTTGCATCGTACAATCATGCAATGGGGAAGCGGGTAAAATTATTTCGTCCCACCTGCAGTGCATCAAATATAATTACCCTAATTCAACGTCCTAGGGGTCTTATCATATGTTTTTAATAAATACACAAATAAACTCTATATAAAATATTTCAGATAATATTTGTGTAGATACCTGAGTTTCCAGTCCCTGATCTAACATCTTCTGGGCCTGTGTTTCTACGTCCTTCCTAGCTCCTCGGATAAATCTCCTGTCCTGTTCTATTATTTCTATACCGGCAAAATCGACTCCTTCACATATGTAATCTGCAATGAAGAAGCCATGTCAATCAATGTTTGGCCGATTTTCGATTACAATCGGTTCATAAAAAATAATTTGTGACTCATAATCCATTACTGTGAATTTCTTTCTCATGTATTGGGGAGTCCAAAAAGCTGTGATTTATAGAAATTTAAGCAGAGTTAACAGTCGTGTCGATTAACAGGAAAATTGTTTATGTGATGAAAGTTTCCGGTACAGATATTTGCATTGTATCATGAAATTGTTCAGTGCCATCTGAGCAATTCTAACAGGTTTATGCAAAAGCAGCCATGTCAGTTGAGTAACCTACCCAATTCATTGAGACTTTGTGCTGCCTTGGTTATCTCCCTTGCCCCTCCCTGCAGCTGGCTGTGAAGACGCTTGCTGAGGTACATAATTCGGATTATTCTCCTGAGTAAATCACATGTTTCCTACAAAACAAACAATCAATATTACAACTTGGGTCTCCAGGTGGACTTAAGAGGCCTGTTTGTTAATGCAAACAAAAACTGATTTATCTTTTTTTTTAAATTAAAATCATTTCAAGCATAAATCTTGACAAACTTGCAGATACAGGCCTTAAAATCTTTCTCAAGGCTCATCTGAAAGCAATTAAAATCACAAGGTCCTTCGATTCCTCATTTCAAAAAACAATTTGAAAACAAAACAAGGAGCCGCAAAGCTTGGCATTATCCCCCGCGCCCCGCAGTTGGTATGAAAACCCAAATACATGTATATATCAAGCTCAAAGTAAGAGTTATTAAGGAAAAAGTAATTCGGTATTTTTTATTTAGTCTCCATGGTAACAGAAAAAATACCGAAAATGGAAGGTCCGCAATAGCAAAAGGCACAACTAGTCTGATATATTCAGAAAGTTTCAAGGAGCTGCGTTGAACAGTTTTGGAGTTATAGCCCGGAAACAAAAGGAAACAGTAATTTGGTATTTTTGATTAAGTTTCCATGGTGACAGAAAAAATACCGAAAATGGAAGGTCCGTAATAGCAAAAGGCACAACTAGGGCACTAGTCTGATATATACAGAAATTTTCAAGGAGCTGCGTTCAACGGTTTTTGAGTTATAGCCCGGAAACAAAAGGAAATAGTCATTTGGTATTTTTGATTAAGTTTCCATGGTGACAGAAAAAATACTGAAAATGGAAGGTCCGCAATAGCAAAAGGCACAACTAGGGCACTAGTCTGATATATACAGAAATTTTCAAGGAGCTGCGTTCAACGGTTTTTGAGTTATAGCCCGGAAACAAAAGGAAATAGTCATTTGGTATTTTTGATTAAGTTTCCATGGTGACAGAAAAAATACTGAAAATGGAAGGTCCGCAATAGCAAAAGGCACAGCTAGGGCACTAGTCTGATATATACAGAAATTTTCAAGGAGCTGCGTCGAACGGTTTTTGAGTTATAGCCCGGAAACAGTAATTTGGTATTTTTGATTGAGTTTCCATGGTGACAGAAAAAATACTGAAAATGGAAGGTCTGCAATAGCAAAAGGCACAACTAGGGCACTAGTCTGATATATACAGAAAGTTTCAAGGAGCTGCGTTGAACGGTTATGGAGTTATAGCCCGGAAAAGAATCTCGGACGGACACACGGACGAACGCACGGACGGACGGAGCCCAATTTAATATCCCCCGCAAACGCGTTTCGCGGGGGATAATAATAAGAAACTTATTATAAACAATGTTAAGAAGAAGTAGTCAATTAAACAGCCTCTATTTAATATGATGAGATTTCTTACCTGTAAATTTCTCAGCTGTGTTGTCCTAGCTGAAATCTTGTTGAATGGTTCTGATACCTTTGTTCTGACCCTTTAAAAAAGAAAATAATGTTTGAATGAAATATTGTGTTAAATTTCCAGGGAAAATCTTGTGTACCATAACTTTCACATATTATGTGCACTACTTTGTCTTTGTTTCACATTAATGATCATGATTTTTGTTTATTTTGTTTAACATGCTATTAATAGCCAGGGTCATTTAAGGGCGTGCCTGGTTTTGGAGGTGAAAGTAAAGCCAGAGTATCCTGGAGAAAAAACCACCGACCTATTGTCAGTACCAGGCAACTGCCCCACGTAGGTTTCGAATTCGTAACCCAGAGGTGGACCGTGGAGGGCTAGTGAAAAAGTGTTGGGACACCTTAATCACTCGACCACCGTGGCCCCACACACACATTAATGAACATGAGCTCTAATTTTATGGCTAAAAATATAATGAACAGTACCGGAGAAAGGTGTTGGTGACGCTTTTTTCCGTTTTTTTTTTATTCAAACATGAAAAATATATCAGGGTCTTTTTTAACATCAAAGTAGAGAAGGGCCTGAGAACCAAGTAACTTTTGTTTTTTTTCCATTTTTTTTTTGCCTTGTCAAAACAGCAACAACTTTATCATGTGTAATGTTGAATATGACGGTAATTAATTAAAGAAGTGACAACAGACCTGTCCATTGCAGCGAGTAGTGACTGTATCCTCGTCTGCATCATCTGTAGAACTCCTAGAACAATACAGTCATATCATGATCATAAATACCTGTATTCAAGGTTCCTGATTCCTGCATATATTCTTGTGTTTTATAATTGTATAAAAATGTGGAAATGAGATCAGTCTCAAATCAGAATTTACCAATATAATTATGTCCTCATAATAAATAAAACTCATATATGTAAAATGCAAGAACTTAGATCTTAAAAACACACTGAGATGTCCTTAATCCAGATAAAATTAAATTTCTATGGAGTACAAGGATAGCTTTCATAACAGAAATCAAAGCATGCAACAATGTCTGTTGGGCAATAAATATAGCATTTGAACTACATGTTTATACCTTCCAGCGTTTCAACCCCTGTTGCCTGTGAAAGCAAGTCATCATGGTGGGCCACAATCTGAAATGAAACAAAACTTAATATGATACATCTATGATAAAAGTCAAAGCATTTGTCAAGAACAATTATTCTAGAAATTAAACATTATTTCTCATTGACATTCTGTAAAACCTAATAACTGTCCTACCAATGAATAATTTCTATTTTGTTTAATTAGGAGAGTTCACAAATAACTGTTTTTTTCTTATTTATCCAGGATTTTTGCATTAATACACAAAGTGTAATTTACCTGTGAATGGATTTCCCTATCAAGCAGAGCTATTCCTTCAGCTAACTTTGACAACTGCTCTGCAATTGCCTGTCCCTGGATCGTTTTATTGGCATATCCTTTCACATCAAAAGTTGCATCCAGGAACTGACTAAAAATATCTAAAAAATAAAAGTTTGGGAAGTCGTTATAAGTAGATGGTCAAAAATATATCTAGTACATAAAATTGTAAGTAATAACAGGGTAATGGGTTACTCCAATAATATTAGAGGTTTACACGACAGGAAACTTTTGACAGGCTGTCATGTAACCTCTAATCACCACCGCACGTAAAACCTGTTGCTGGGACCCACCTAATTAAAGTCGTTTGAAAGTTATCTTTACTCACATTTCATATGATCTGATTTACCTTATTCTATTTATCTATCATAAATACACAAAGTTACACAACGTGTGTCCATATCTATATCCAAGATCAGTGATTATTAGCCTCTTTTGTCGTTTAAGCGTAGGTCCCATTTGTATATACTGCCATACTTGTTTTGATTGTGACCTCTCGAGGTTATTTCCGGTTTATCTAAATTTGGAGTTGAAATAGACGAAACAAACGAAACGCTGTGAAAATATTATGTTACGCTATCCATTTTATTTGTATTCCATATTTTATAATAACCGGAACAGCAAAGTTGTTTTAGTGACCCAATATTTGAACACAGTAGGTTGCAAGTGAATTATTGTGGATATAATTATATTTAAGAGGTGTCCATCAACAGTTTGTGCATAAATGGATTTATACTTCATCAACATGTAAGCATTCACATATTTGTTAACATGAATGATCGTTTTAGATGGTTTATGACATTTTTTTGTCGCACCCCAGAATCAGGGCGCTGGCAGCTACAAGAAAAACATGCTGAGGTGATATGAGGTCGCAATATCCACCAATGTAATCAGGTGGAATAAGACCTCATATACGTATAGGAGTAGGTATGGGTCTGACCATCACTGCCCAATTGTAACATTTTTTTAGGAACGTGGATGTGGTGCAGTGGTTTAAGATGTAGGTATTCCTGACATGGCGATCAGGTGCAGTCACTCATGAGTTTGAGGCCCGTATCAGAGCAGGCGTCATGAAATTGTCTTCCTTCATTGTCTGACATGGTGTCAGGGCCAGATAAAACTTTGGCTAGGTAACACCGGCCCCATTCAAAATAAAAATAGGGTTTGTCAGAAGAAAACATTGCTCACCAAGTGGGTTTAAATTCAAAATTAGTTTCATAATTTGTTTTGATTTTTGAAAGTAATTCACGGGTAAGGTCAGGTGGCCATGGTCGAACAAGTCAAAATATATCCCCTTTACTAAGTGTGTGTGTTGGGAGAGAGGATACTCCAACAATGTTACAGGTTTTACACGGCGAGATACTTTTGACAGGCGTCGCAGTCGGCAAAATCATATCGATCCAAGAAGATTAATTTAATTTTTATGCCGTACAAATAATGGTTGCCCCTGAGACATGTCCGGGAGCATCGGCAAATGTGACAGTTTAATTTTGGCTCTGTGGTGCAACTGAAGAGAAACCCACCCATTATGTTTCTAGAAGTGAAAATATAACCTTCCAGATCAATGCATTTGGAAGTTTGGGCATATACTGACGTAACGCTATCCATAAAATATCAGAATATGCCGAAACCGACGTAAACATCCAATATTTACCGTCCGACTCAAGCTGCCGCAGTAACTTGTCGTCCATGTTGGATATTTCTACTTCCGTTTTGCAACGTTGCTTACGAAACTATGTAAATAATACTAATTATAAATACAAAACCTTATCTATACTCAACGTATCTATTTTCACTTATTTGGAAGATAAACTATTATTTTTAATCATTCTAACGTCAATGTTACAAAAATTAAACAAAAGTAAGTTTTTTTTACGAAACTAATCTTATGTTAACACCATAAACATTTGTTTACTTCCGTTTTGAAAGCCACGTGCAGCTGGTTGACATCTGAACACAGATACTTATTCTTAATTTCTTACCAGACTACAACTATACAAAAGAGGAGTTACCCATAACTAGATGTACTTAATCAAACTGTATTTCATTGTTAGCTTATTTTTTATTTAACGATGAAATCGTCAAGGAAAACATGATTTAATTTGAAGATCTTTGCAGAGACAGAAGATTTAGTGTTTTCTTGAATTTTGTTTGATAGTTTGATGTGATGTTAAAAGTTCATTCAGCATGACGTCGGAAGGTGAACTTCATGTCTGGAAGAAGCCGTTAGAACTATTTGAAGTACAAGAAAAACCCGTGAAAATATGTGCTCCAATGGTCCGATATTCAAAGTAAGTCGACTATATGTAGTATTTAATTTTTACTAGTTTATATTGTAATTGTTTTCAGTTAGTATAACATATCCTTGTTGCTTACATTTTTAATTATCTGGTGGTATTTTACCTGCTCGTTTCAATATTGATATCATACCTTATAAGGACACTTCTGTGTCTTATAAGGAAGTTAGATAGTAGAGCAGACATTAGGTAGCCTGAGTTTCCACTGGCCTTGACATAGAACGAATATTCATACCCTGCCTACACTGCCCTCTGACGACGACCATCTGTCAGAAATTGTCCGTCCATCGTCCAGAGCTACGCTATCACAGCTAGCCCTGACACTATGTTTGGTATCAGGGCCAGAGGAAACTCGGGCTAACATATAAGGTAGAAGATAGCAGAACAGACAGACAAAGTGAAAGATCTAGAACAGACAGATAAGGCATATAAATGGAAACAACAGAGGCTATTGTTGTAGTGGAAGAGTATTTGATACTTTTAACTACTTTTCCAAAAGTAACCAAAGTGTCAAATGCTTTTCCACTGCAACAGTAGCTAATATAAAACATGACCTGGTTAGGGAGGTGTGTACTGTAAAACCTGGATAGAGACCCTGCTTGGGCTGAAATTGGAGACACTGGTAAGGACCCAGGTAGAGACCCTGCTGGCTGTTAGGAGAGACACTGGTAAGGACCCAGGTAGAGTATAAGAGACCCTGCTGGCTGTTAGGGGAGACACTGGTAAGGATCCAGGTAGAGTCTAAGAGACCCTGCTGGCCAGGTGAGACTCTGGTAAAGTAAAGAAGACCAGGGTATAGCTATAGAGACCCTGTTATCTATAAACAGTGACCCAGCTGGTAAGGACCAAGGTCAAGGCCCTGCTGGGAGACCCAGGTAGAGTCTAGGAGACCCTGCTAGCTATAAGGGGAGACACTGGTTAGGACCCAGGTAGAGCTGCTGGCTAGGTGAGACTCTGGTAGAGTAAAGAAGACCAAGTAATAGCTATAGAGACCCTATTATCTATAAACGGAGACCCAGCTGGTAAGGACCAAGGTCAAGGCCCTGCTGGGAGACCCAGGTAAAGAGAAAGGTACTGGTAGGGCAAGGGAGCCTCTCTTGTGTATTATAGCCAGATCTAGAGAGCCAGTAGAGCCAGAAAAGTCAAACTAGAGTGCCAATTTAAACAGGAAGCCAGTGGAATCGGAGAGTATATTGAAGATATCTGTACACATTGTTGCTGCAAAATAATACGGTGTGGAACTAGATCTCATCTTATTTGGTTCTCATTCTACCAGGAACAGTTTAACTCGTAACCCCATGTGTATGTAACAGGTCTTGTGTGCTGCCTATACGACCAAGACCCCCATCAGATTCACCTTGTATACTTCTTTATTAACACTATATAAAGTCGGCGTCAGTTTTGCACATAAGGAGACAAAACATGAACATAACATGCACATTCACTACACACATGCATTTCGCACACAGGGGAGGTAATCCTGAAATGATAGCTGACATTAAATATTACAAAATCAAACCATGTTAACCATTTTGTAATTAGACGTGAAAAGGTAAAGGGTTATAATTACCTACCTAATTCTCTCTGGATACTCAGCTTTCTTCTCATTATAAGACCCTCACTCGCTTCCATCTGGGGCAATGATTAGTATAAGTTGATATAACTTATTTCATAATTGTTGAAAATAAATAAGATTTATGGTTTTTGTAAAATTACAGAAAATAATTACTGGGTAATGTACATTTTTATGATTTAAATAATATTGTTATGTTGCAGATTAGCATTCCGTATGCTTGTGAGAAAGTATGGCTGTGATTTAGCTTTCACACCCATGATTATATCAGAGTCCTTTATAAAGTCGGTGAAGGCAAGAGACAGTGAATTTACTACATGTAAAGGTAAGAAATATTAGACAGGGCAAATCTCACTATTTTGAAAAGAAGTGTGTCAAATGTCGAGTGGCTTGTAAATTTTTAGTCCCCATCATCAGATGGTAGGAAGTTCAAATCACACTTAGACTGTTTTCCATCTTCAATCTGTCCATCTTCCTCCTGGCCATCAGATTCTGGTGGCTGTTCATAAACAATCCTTGTTATCACTATTTTTTGACAAGTGCCAGAAGGAGCTCATGTAGGTTTGCTTTGGTCCCTAGTTGTGCATGTTCAATTTAAGACGTGTATATCAGACAACAAAATGACTGGGTTTTTTATTTTGAAAGTTTTGAAAGCTCATCATGAATCTTTCTTTTCATGTAGGTTCCCATGATTCCTTCAATTTTGAGAAATTTCACCAGGAAATATTCCATGGTTCTTTTGCAAATTACATTTGTGTATTCCCCAAGGTTCCTAGTTGTTGGACTGATGAAATAAACAAAATGGCCATGTATAACAGGAGGCTATGTTGAATTTTGGCAGTTGAAATTTACTAATACTATTTCTCTGATATTTATTTTTTGAGAAACCATATCTTTAGGGTGACAGAGAAACCATATTCTTGGGGTGACAGAGAAACCATATCCTTGGGGTGACAAAGAAACCATATCCTTGGGGTGACAAAGAAACCATATCCTTGGGGTGACTGAGAAATCACTCTTTGGGTTGACAGAGAAACCACATCCTTGGGTGACAGATAAACCATATCCATGGGGTGACAGAGAAACCATATCCTTGGGTGACAGAGAAATCACATCCTTGGGGTGACAGAGAAACCATATCCTTGGGGTGACAGAAAACCATATCCATGGGGTGACAAAGAAACCATATCCATGGGGTGACAGAGAAACCATATCATTTGGATGACAGAGAAACCATATCATTGGGGTGACAGAGAAACCATATCCTTGGGGTGACAGAGAAACCATATCCATGGGGTGACAAAGAAACCATATCCATGGGGTGACAGAGAAACCATATCATTGGGATGACAGAGAAACCATATCCATGGGGTGACAAAGAAACCATATTCTTGGGGTGACAGAGAAACCATATCCTTGGGGTGACAGAGAAATCACATCCTTGGGGTGACAGAGAAACCATATTCTTGGGGTGACAGAGAAACCATATCCTTGGGGTGACAGAGAAATCACATCCTTGGGGTGACAGAGAAATCACATCCTTGGGGTGACAGAGAAATCACATCCTTGGGGTGACAGAGAAACCATATCCATGGGGTGACAAAGAAACCATATCCATGGGGTGACAGAGAAACCATATCATTGGGGTGACAGAGAAACCATATCCTTGGGGTGACAGAAAACCATATCCATGGGGTGACAAAGAAACCATATCCATGGGGTGACAGAGAAACCATATCATTGGGATGACAGAGAAACCATATCATTGGGGTGACAGAGAAACCATATCCTTGGGGTGACAGAGAAACCATATCCATGGGGTGACAAAGAAACCATATCCATGGGGTGACAGAGAAACCATATCATTGGGATGACAGAGAAACCATATCCATGGGGTGACAAAGAAACCATATTCTTGGGGTGACAGAGAAACCATATCCTTGGGGTGACAGAGAAATCACATCCTTGGGGTGACAGAGAAACCATATTCTTGGGGTGACAGAGAAACCATATCCTTGGGGTGACAGAGAAATCACATCCTTGGGGTGACAGAGAAATCACATCCTTGGGGTGACAGAGAAATCACATCCTTGGGGTGACAGAGAAACCATATCCATGGGGTGACAAAGAAACCATATCCATGGGGTGACAGAGAAACCATATCATTGGGGTGACAGAGAAACCATATCCTTGGGGTGACAGAGAAATCAAATCTTTGGTTTGACAGAGAAACCATATTCTTGGGGTGACAGAGAAACCATATCCTTGGGGTGACAGAGAAATTGGGCAAATATGTTAAGTGAGACTGAGAATAAGTTAATTGAATTATTTTATTAAGTTAAAACCCTTAACAACATTACATTGTGCCCATAACCATGAATCTCAGAATATTGCAGAACTTAATTGAGTTCATTTTGCTGTAGCCAAGAACCCTTAAAATTGCCCAAAACTAACCATAAGTGTTCGTCACTGACTTGTAAAAGAACTTGACAGGAATGTTTGTTTTTTATTTGATAGAGGACCGTCCACTGGTAGTACAATTTGCAGCCAATAATGCGAAGGATCTGGCAGACGCAGCAGAAATCATAGCACCGTAAGGTCATTTAAATAAAAAACAATCGGTAAAACTCACATTCCATTTGTCATAAAAAAGCATACTGTTCATAATGTTTTAGACACATTTAAAGATCTGATGCATTCTAAACAAGGATGAATAGTATTGCAACAGCAATACAAAGTCCCCTGTCTGAGCTAGAAGTGCACCTATGCATTTCCCATTTTTTTTTTTTGAAAAATGGTTTTTCGAGAAAAAAACGAATGTGGGATGCACAACTTCATGTTATACTGATTATGTATACCAAGTTTCGTTAAGATCGGAGTAGTACTTTAGGAGGAGTTGTCCGTACAACTATTGCGTGACAGACGGACGGAGGGTAAACCTATAGTCGCCCCCGTTTTTCAAACGGCAGGGGACTAATAAAGACAGACATGACAGGAGAGGGTAAATGCAAGAGATTCAAACAGGGATTTGGTAATCTGATGAATACATGCACCTGTATTATTACTAATGCATGGAAGCAAGTATGACATGCTTAATGAGAAACATTCCTTTATGAATTTAGGATAGTCAACTAAAAAAGATACTGTAAACAAAGCATCCATTATTTCTTCAAAGTCAATTTCGCTATTTAGGTCTATAAAATATGTCACATATTTTGCATGAGGCATTAAGCCAAAATGCTGGAGGTTAATGCGAAATACTTCATAATATATGCTCACAATAGGCCATGGTAAGTTAAAATGCTGCTTTAGATTTTCTGTAAAATTGGAACTTTTTGGCTTTGGAACAAACCATGGATGCTTTTTATAGTGATTATCCATGAAGGAAAAGGAGCATTTTTCTTCATTAATGACATTTTATAGTATATAAGTACAGCATTTAGCATTTTACATTTAGCATTTTACATTTAGCATTTTACATTTAGCATTTAGCATTTGACATTTAGCATTTCACATTCAGCATTTCACATTCAGCATTTCACATTTAGCATTTCACATTCAGCATTTTACATTCAGCATTTTACATTTAGCATTTCACATTTAGCATTAAAAGCATATTGTACAGGCTTTCCATACAAATGAGCATCAAATAATTGAATACATCTTTGAGTTACAAAAACATTTCCAGAGTATTTCAAATAAATCCGTTGTTGAATTTTACAGATATGCAGACGGGGTGGACTTAAACTGTGGATGTCCACAAAGGTAAGAGTTATCTCCCATGGAACACAAATTTTATTTCATTTCATACAGAATGGACAAGCTTTTAAAAATAGTATAGTATTGCTTCAATTTCGCCAATACAACCCATATTTTCTACAATTGGTGTAAGTTGAGAGCTTAAGACCACCTTACTACCATAGGCTAGCAAGAGCTTCCCTTTAGTCTAGCAGTAAGATGGCCACTCTACGAGTGAGAGGTCGCCAGTTCCAGCCCCAGTGCAAGCAGGCTATTTTTCAGCATAGCCGTATAATTTTCTTTTGGCCCGGATATGACGCGACAGGTGGCATTACTGGTCAAGATGAAGAATGTGATTGGTCAATGTAGCGGTCAATGCAAAATACAGATATGCAGTTAAAAACGAAACAAATTAATATTGAATGCAAGCTGAATAAGTGGGTGAATCTTTTCAAATGACACATTAATAAAATTATATTCCTGATTCATGATTCAAACTGATATAATTTTGTTTTCTGTACTGAAACACATTAGTTCATTCATTTATTTCACCAGCAGTTTTATATTAGAACCACCAGCGTTAAAACTATGCCGTTTATCTTTTTTAAAGATATTTCTTGTTTTCATTACTCCTTCCTATTCCATTTGTACTGAACGACTTTGATCTGTTTCATTCCAGCCAGAACAAGTAACAGTGATAGGACCAGAATATCACAGCACATCGTCTTCAAAAAATTCGATCAATTAATATCTGAAGCTGATGAAAGGATATTTTGAGATGAACAGATATATTATTATTTTTAGAATATGCAGTCATGTAGAATTTAATATTACATGAATGTGATTGTGTATGTTTGACTTCTACAGATGGGCCATGCAAGAGGGTTATGGATCTTATTTGATAAAGAAGCCAGAGCTTGTTAAAGACATGGTGGCTCAGACTAGGGGACGTGTCAGTCGCGACGATTTCTCTGTCTCGGTCAAGATAAGACTCAGAGAAAATGAAAGGTAAACTTCTTTAAGAACGTCATTTTCTACAGTTTGTATATGTGTGATTGATTTTATCTTGGATGTTAAGCATAACCTGTCGTTTCCAGTTTTAGTTTTTGTCTCTGCATGTCCCTTAATTATAGTAAGTTTAATTTAAAAAACCTTTCCAATCTATCTGAAACCTTATTATTCTCTAAAACTTTACAAAAGGGCCCAAAAATGTGTTCCTAAAGCATCCAATTTAGACAGGTTATACTGCATATTGTATATTTTACTAACAGCCAATGTATCTGTTGTTAACATCCTGAAAATTACAGAATCTGATCAAATTGATAACTTTATACAAACAATGTACCATTGCTAGGGCCTGTTGGTTAAGGCAGCAATTCAATTTTTAAGTCGTCTGAGAAGAATTCTTAAATGATTTATTGCAATCACCTTTTGTCCGTCGCCGTGCGTCATCCAGCCGTAAACAATTCACATTTTTGACTTCTTCTCTAAAACCAAGAGTCTCAGGGTCATGATATAGGGCCAGTAGCATACTGGGATGAAGGGCTACCAAGTTTGTTCAAATGAATGACCTTGACTTACTTTCATGAATGCACGGGTCAAATATGTTAAAATATTTAAATGACTTCTTCTCAATAACCAAAAGTCCTACGGTCATGATATTGGTCCAGCAGCACACTGGGATATAGGGCCACAAAGTTTGTTTTAATGAATGACCTTGATCTTTGTTCCAAGTCACAGGTCAGATGTGTTAGACGTTGGTTGAAAAGCAAAAACACCATCAATCAATGTACATCTTAGAACTAAGGTGACCACTAAGGCCCCTGGGCCTCTTGTTTAATGTAACATTTCAAGCATAAATCTTGACAGACCTGGAGATATTTAATACAGGCCCTAAAATTCTATGTCAAATCTTGTCTAAAGAAACAGAACACAGGTCCATCCTTATTTCATAAATGAACAACTCTGGTCTAATCATCTTAATCAGTTTGGACTTTGAATGAATGAAAGCAGCCATGATATCGATAGGTTTGTATTTCCCAGAGAAACAGTGGAGCTGTGTCAGAGAGCGGAGAAGGCTGGAGCGTCATGGATAACTGTCCATGGGCGTACACCATCACAACGCTCTCAGCCAGTCAACCTGGATGCCATCAAACTCATTAAGGAAAATGTCACTATACCCTGTCGTTGCTAATGGTGACATCAAATCTCTCGAGGATTGCCATATGGTCAGGGAACACACTGGAATAGATGGTTAGACTTTGCCATGATATCATATTGGTTTTTTTTGATAACAATAAATCATTTTATTAGTCAAGTGTCATCAAGGTTCCTAATTTTAAAATTTTCAATAGGAAAGCATGTAAGATTGTTTTTAAAAATTCCAACATATTTATCCTTAAATAAAATACTGCTTTCCTATGGAGAAAATTTAAGTAAAATAAAGATGAACTGGAGTGAGGTGCATTATTGGGTTCAACCTGCGATAAGCCTAGGGGGTTAACACAAAACTGACTCAAAGTAGGGGTCAACCTATAACCTCTGACACAAAGTAGGGGGCCGACCTATAATCTCTGACACAAAGTAGGAGGCCGACCTATAACTTCTGACACAAAGTAGGGGGCCGACCTATAACCTCTGACACAAAGTAGGGGGCCGACCTTTAACCTCTGACACAAAGTAGGGGGCCGACCTATAACATCTGACACAAAGTAGGGGGTCAACCTATAACATCTGACACAAAGTAGGGGGCCGACTTTTAACCTCTGACACAAAGTAGGGGGCCGACCTATAACCTCTGACACAAAGTAGGGGGCCGACCTATAACCTCTGACTCAAAGTAGGGGCCAACATATAACCTCTGACACAAAGTAGGGGGCCGACCTATAACCTCTGACACAAAGTAGGGGGCCGACCAATAACCTCTGACACAAAGTAGGGGGCCGACCTATAACCTCTGACACAAAGTAGGGGGCTGAACTTTAACCTCTGACACAAAGTAGGGGGCCAACCTATAACCTCTGACTCAAAGTAGGGGCCAACATATAACCTCTGACACAAAGTAGGGGGCCAACCTATAAACTCTGACTTAAAGTAGGGGCCAACATATAACCTCTGACACAAAGTAGGGGGCCGACCTATAACCTCTGACACAAATTAGGGGCCAACCTATACCCTCTGACACAAAGTAGGGGGCCGACCTATAACTTCTGACACAAAGTAGGGGGCCGACCTTTAACCTCTTACTCAATGTAGGGGCCAACCTATACCCTCTGACACAAAGTAGGGGGCCGACCTTTAACCTCTGACACAAAGAAGGGAACAGACTTATCAAAGGGCTGTGAAAAATTGCATTTGTTGGCGTTTATAATGACCTGCAAGATGTTTGTTTTTTCGTTTGCTTGGTTTGTCAATCCATGAACAGCCAGGGTCATTTTGAAGTGAAACATCGTCAATAAGTGATGTGTTTATCTGTTAATTTATGTGTAGAATCCACTGCAGTCATTGCCGTATCTTTTAGGTGTGATGTCTGCTAGAGGAATGCTGGAGAACCCTGCCATGTTTGCTGGGTATGATACAACCCCTCTGTCTTGTATCAAAGATTGGGTAGGTATCCTTCCTCTTCTGTTAAAGATTGGGCAGAAAACTTCTGTTTAAGTTCAAAGATATATACAGTATACATGTGTTTAGCTAGGTTACAGCTGCATCGAGCAACAGGGGCTTGGCTCGATTTTATATATGATAGTCCATATATATATGTATTATAGACTATGATTTATAAAATTGTGCCAAGCCCCTGTGCATCGAGCCAAATATTGGACAAAGGGCAGCTTTCTAATGTGCAATATCAAGTACATAACATTGACACAATTTAGTAGTGATGAGCCTTTAGTGTATATTAATATTTTAATCAAGTAATTTAACTTGTCAAAGGTTTAACTGGTCTTCACTATTCAGAGGTGTCCAGTACCATTCTCTACAAGAGAAAGGTACTGGATCGTAATCCTTGGTAAGCGAAGATGTGTTTTCTATAGATTTGTATTTGGAAAATGCCTCTTGTAAACTAAACACAAACTTACCTGAGTTTAATACTATTACAGATGGAGTTGGCTATATCTGTTGGCACACCTTACCAGTGTTTTCATAACCACCTGATCTACATGATGGAGAAGGCTTTACCTCGGTCAGAGAGACGGATTTTCAACGCTCTGTGTAGTACAACAGCAGTACTAGACTATCTCAATCACAACTATGACATCAGTATATGATACCATGGAATATAGGATATTACAGAACTTTTTATCTTTGAAAAAATCCTTGTGTGTATACCGTTAAGTAGAATTTGATGTTGCATAAAGTCGATCAGAGACCAAAATAAGCTGATTTTGAACTCATTGGGGAATATATTATTTTTCTTGTATGCGATATTCATTAAAACTATACAAACATTTTCATTTCTTAATCTTCAATTCAACTGAGCATATTCTGGTAAAGTCATATATTTAGAACAAGGATGGATAGTATTGCAACAGCATTACAAAGTCCCCTGCCTGACCTAGGAGTGCACCTATTTATTTCCCATTTTTAGCTCACCTGGACCGAAGGTCCGATGAGCTTATGCCATGGTGCGGCGTCCGTCGTCCGTCGTCCTTCCGTCAACATTTGCTTCAAATCGCTACTAGTCAAAAAGTTCTTATTGGATTTTGACCAAATTTGGTCAGAAACATCCTTGGCAGAAGGGGATCAGATTTTGCATAAATGGTGACTCTGACCCCCAAGTGGCCTGAGGGGCGGGGCCCAATAGGGGAAATTGATGCAATTCCTTTAAATCGCTACTAGTCATAAAGTTATGAATGGATTTGAACCCAATTTGGTCAGAAACATCCTTTGGGGAAGGGGAACAGATTTTGCATAAATGGTGACTCTGACCCTCAAGGGGCCAAAGGGGCGGGGCCTAATGGGGAAATAGAGGTAATTCCTTCAAATCGCTACTAGTCATAAAGTTATGAATGGATTTGAACCCGATTTGGTCAGAAACATCCTTTGGGGAAGGGGAACAGATTTTGCATAAATGGTTACTCTGACCCCCAAGGGGCCAAAGGGGCGGGGCCTAATGGGGAAATAGAGGTAATTCCTTCAAATCGCTACTAGTCATAAAGTTATGAATGGATTTGAACCCGATTTGGTCAGAAACATCCTTCAGGGAAGGGGATCAGATTTTGCATAAATGGTGACTCTGACCCCCAAGGGGCCTGAGGGGCGGGGCCCAATAGGGGAAATTGAGGCAATTCCTTTAAATCGCTACTAGTCATAAAGTTATGAATGGATTTGAACCCAATTTGGTCAGAAACATCCTTTGGGGAAGGGGAACAGATTTTGCATAAATGGTGACTCTGACCCCCAAGTGGCCAAAGGGGCGGGGCCTAATGGGGAAATAGAGGTAATTCCTTAAAATCGCTACTAGTCATAAAGTTATGAATGGATTTGAACCCAATTTGGTAAGAAATATTCTTGGGGGAAGGGGAACAGATTTTGCATAAATGGTGACTCTAACCCCCGAGGGGCAAAAGGGGCAGGGCCCCATATGGGAAATAGAGGTAATTCCTTTAAATCACTACTGGTCATAAAGTTATAAATGCATGTTGTAAACTCAGAGAGTCTGGACTTCATTATTTCTTTAAAGCAGTTGGGATCCCCACGCTTTAACCATAAATAGCATTGTTTGAGGTTAACAAACAAAAGGAATTGAACATGAACATTATTTTGACATTTGGTCAAATCCAACCAGGTGAGCGATACAGGCCCCATGGGCCTCTTGTTTAACTATAGTTTCGTTAAAATCAGAGTAGTACTTTAGGAGGAGTTGTCCGGACACGCCTCAACCAATGAGAAGCCGGCGGCCATTTTGAAAAATGTTTTTTGAAGAAAAAAAATGTGGGATGCACAACTACAGGTTATACTGATCATGTATACCAAGTTTCGTTAAAATCAGAGTAGTACTTTAGGATGAGTTGTCCAGGCAAGCCTCAACCAATGAGAAGCCGGTGGCCATTTTGAAAAATGTTTTTTTTCGAAAAAAAAATGTGGGATGCACAACTACAAGTTATACTGATCATGTATACCAAGTTTCGTTAAAATCAGAGTAGTACTTTAGAAGGAGTTGTCCGGACAACTATTGCGTGACAGACAGACAGACGGACGGAGGGTAAACCTAAAGTCCCCCCGTTTTACAGATACAGTGGCAACAATACAACCACCTTGTATATCAACGAGTATTGAACACATCCTACTTCATAATTCTCAAGAACATAAAATACTCCCCAATGAATATCATTTCTGTACAGAAGTTCTGGAATAAAAGCCAACCGAACTACATAAGTTGCGATTCAAAACCATATTGAACATCTGATCAAACTTGAAAAGTGGCATGCAAAACCAATACAAACCAATCATAATAAATAATAATAATGAAAATAGAACAAATGACATACAAACCACCGACAAGAATTTGAAAACCCTCATTACAGATAGGCTAGAGCCATTGAAATGAAGATGTCCTAGAACAATGCCTGTCCCAAATTTTAAAGGGTCAGGATGACCTATAGCCATAAGCATCCAGCTTCATCCATTGTCTTCCTCCGTGTAAATTTTTCACATTCCAAACTTCTTCTCAAATTCCATCGGTGGGATTCAGCTCAAACTTACCTGAAATGATCCCCGATATGGTCCTGACCAAGACTTTGTCATTTTTCAGGTTGGTCCGATATCCAATATGGCCACCATTGCCACCATCTTGAAAAACATATTTTCCCTAGCTCCACTGGTGCCATTGAGCTAAAAATTGGTAGGGATGTTAAGGAAGGGGAGTCAACAAAGTGTTATTTTTCGGCCTCATAAAAACTTTGACACTGCAACCATTTTGTAACTTGATTGTGCAATCATGGTTTTCCTGAACAACACCTATTTTAAATTCAAGTTCCACTGGTGGGATTCAGCTTAACTTTAAATGATCATGAGATTGTCCTGACCAAGTGTTATTTCCAGAGTCTGTCAGTAATTCAATATGGGCGGAATGTCCATCTTGAAAAACTCATTTTTATACCCCCGCAACGAAGTTAGGGGGGTATACTGGAATCAGGTTGTCCGTCCGTCTGTCTGTCTGTAGACACGTTTGTCCGGACAACTCCTCCTAAACTGATGGGCTGATTTCAATGAAACTTCACACAAATATAGAGGACCATGTGTAGATGTGCGTGCCACTTTCGTTTTCTAAAAATTATGGTTGCTATGGCAACTGGTCACTATAAACAGGTTTTCTGATAAGAACCATAACTTTAAGTTTGTCCGGACAACTCCTCCTAAACCGAAGGGCCGATTTCAATGAAACTTCACACAAATATAGAGGATCATGTGTAGATGTGCATGCCATTTTCTTTTTCTCAAAATGGCAACTGGTCACTATAAACATGTTTTCCGATAAGAACCATAACTTTAAGTTTGTCCGGACAACTCCTCTTAAATCGAAGGGCCAATTTCAATGAAACTTCACACAAATATAGAGGACCACGTGTAGATGTGCATGCCACTTTTTTTTCTCAAAATTAGGGTTGCTATGGCAACTGGTCACTATATTACTGGGTTATCTTTGTTAGCCTCTAATTAAGAGTTCCAATTCACCATTGACTCGTGCAGATTGCGGGGGTATTAGTCAGCCATCCTGGCTACAGTTCTAGTTGAACCTCTCTAGTTCCACCAATTGGATTCAGCTCAAACTTGCCCAAAATGATCACGAGATCAAGTGTTATTTTTCAGGTTGATCTGAAAGCCAAAATGGCCACCCTGGCTCACAGTATCACTATACTTGCTACTGAGTATGTACACATCTTCAAAAGTCATGATCATTGGCCCTCATTAGCCAAACATCTAATGAGTGTTTTTTTTAAAAATCATCTTTCGTTATGGTCTGTCCATTCACTACTACTATCCAGTAAACAATTCTTGTTATCGCTATTCCTCATCTACTGATGGAATCTGGTAAATCCTGATGGAAATTGAATCACTTTATTCAGAAGTCCCTTGTGATTTTGAAAAGTTCAGATTAATCATTTAATCAAACAAGACCCTAGTTAAGAGTTGACCATGTGCCTGTATTTTGCAAGTTCACATGAGGTTGTACAATGTCTAATAAACAAAAAGTTTGAATTCTTCACAATTTCAAAACTTTCCTTTCAATATAATTTTGCAGATCAAAAACAACAAAGACATGAATCAAAGTTTCTGGCACTCTTTACTGCAAAAAAGCTTCCCTTTGCATTGTTCATGAAAGATTCAAAAAATATAACATAGCAACAAAACTTTACAATCTCCAGCATTTTATTAATTATCACATGTAGAGATGTTATCCTCTACCACAAATACATATACAAACTCCAGGACAAACGTGTTTCTCCCTAGGGCAACATCAAATCTCTTTACTAGTAATTTATATTATACAATATTTGCAAGTTTCATAAATTGCACATTTTTTTTGCACTTTTTGTGCCATCATATCGCTGAGAAAGGTGTCAGTAAAAGATCACCGAATTGAAATATGATCAATTGGACTAGTTCTTCATTTAAGAAAATGAAAAATATTTCAATTTGTTAAAAGATAAATCTTCTAAAGTAATCTTTATTATTAATTATTTGTCTATTTGAAATGATTGTTTCACATATTTTAGAAGCTTCATATATATAATGTATATCCTAGTTGAATTCCAATAGTCTTTCTTCTTAATTGTCTGCCAATAATTTCTTCCCGTCCACTACATTTACTCTAAAAGATGACCTTGGAGTGACCTTGAACTTAGAATACTATTAAATCCTACACCAGAAAACTATCAGGCCTATTGTAATCTTTAAAGATAAATTCACATAAATTCAAGTTAAAATTGACCCAAAGACCAAATATGAATGGATATTTGAAAGCAGACATACGTTATATAAAATTTCAAACCAAAATTATTTCTAAAAATTGGTGGAAGTTACTATTAACAAGCGTGCATTTTTCCATTCCCAAATGATTGAAATTAATCTGTCATAATAATAAAGCTGTTTCTTCCTAGAAATCAGTAAGACCAGAAAAAAACATAGCAAAAATAGCAAATTTGATTCATTTCTAGACAAAACCAGCCACGCAAGCAGATCTTAGAGATCTGCACAATCTATTTCTGCCAAAACAAAACATTCAAATATTGCCAGAAAGTTTGGTATTATACAAGTTGTACATAATTTATCACTAACTGAATGTGTCAAGATAATTATACAAGAGTATTGAAGATTTGAGCAAATGGTTGAATCTAAATAGAGTGTAACAGGGAAATAATTCACTAGTAAAAAGGCTATTTAACACAGAAACTTCTTCAAATCATTGAATTTCCTTCTTGTCAATGTAGAAAAACACCTTCTGGCAAAGATAAGAACATACAGTAAAGATAGGATAAATCTTGTATATTCATCAAACCAGACATTCAATATTGACCCCATAATATTGCTAACACCGATGATATGCCAGGTACACATGCTTGATGAAATTTTGTTCCAGTTGTTTATTCTAATATTGATCAATAAAATAGTATTTAATTGTCTCAACACTATAGCTCCTATTATTCTTTATTCATTCCAGTATCATAATTTTGAATTAAGAAAAAAAAAATCATATTCAAATTTGACATCGAAAAATCTGCTCGTTGTAATTTTTTCTGCCGTAAATAATTAGTAATGCACAGCATATTTGTGTTGTTTTTGTAGGTCAATTCAAACAATTGGAATATATAAATATAAAGTGTATTGAAAACCCATGATCATGTACTGTATTCTATATATTGAACAGATCATTTGCGAAAACAAATAAAAAAATTGTGTTATATTAAACCATATAATCTTAAATACGGCTTGATTTCTTCAACAAGTGATCAACTACACCATATCAACTATATATCTCAAAATTTGTTTTGATACAAAACACTGACACCTTGATCGTATGCATCAAACTGAACATTGCTGAACATTTTATTACAGTTGAACTATGCATGTCAAAGTCACTGAACCATGAAAACACATTTAACAGAAGATACCACAGTTAATAATTAACAGAGACAGGAGCGAAAGGTGACGAGATAAAATGCTCCACAGGTATCACGTTTTTGTAATCATGAAGTTCTGCTGGAATATTGAAATGAAATCATTCTATCAGATGACGAAAGGAAACTTCTTAATCATTATGAACGAAAACTGTTGAGAGACTTGAAACTAGCAAATCATAAACGAACACCCGTTTTGAAATTCAAACTCACAGGAGATTTTTGCCAGGGTTACAAGTTTCTCCTCATTATTTAAGACACCTGTATTGATGTGATCAAGGGAAAAGATCTAGATATAACAATTTGGACTAGCAACAATTCAATTACTCCACTTAACCCATTATATTACCGGGATGTTTTTGACAAAGTTAACAATATGTATATAACAGTAACGAAATGAGTAAATGAAAGTTGACTCGGGAGCCAATGTTACATTTCATAATAATACACAGATATCCTTGCTTTAACAACATCTAACCATTTTAATTTAGGGAAGTGTAATTCAAACATCGGGTACCAGAAACGACCTCAAGTACTTTTATCAAGTGTTAAAAATGAAAGTACTTAAGTTACAGAAACATTAATGTATTTTGTGAATTACACAAAAAATGCAGAATTCAAATGCATATATATAAAATAAATTTTGACAAATTACATTATCTAATAATACTGAACAATTTCAGTCAACCACCTTGGCAATGTTATTAAAGTATATCACGAATCGTATCACCACTAATCAAAGTTATCTTTCCAAACTACCAGTCATATTGGACACAAGCACGCACTTTGCATTTTTCATCAAACAATTAACAACATACAATGATTTTCATCGTTATCATTATTTTTTATTATTATTTGCAAGATATCATTGGATGACTTGATGGCTAATGTTAAATTCTGCAGTCAAAAAAAAATGCAAGTAGCATGCACATTATGTACAGCACTGGAGTCTAAAAATAGTGTTGGTGAACATTTCTCCTTTATAGCAATTAATAGGTGTCAATGCAAGCTTGCTTTATAATTAGGTGATATCCCAGTGCATAATGAATTGATCAATCAAAGTTTCATGTAAATATTGTGCTTCGTTTTCAGATTTCAGGAATGATTAGTGGACAAAACACATGTAAGAGAATCAGATAATACCTTATACAGAACTTGTTTAAGATTCAAACAAATCATCCTATAGAAATCTTCTGTTACACAGATGTGGAAAAGAAATTAAAGGGTATGACAAAAATATGACAACTTATTTTAATAATCACAAGACTGTTTCAAACCGTATATTCTTAGGCAAGACTGTTTCAAACCGAATATTCTTAGGCATTTGAATGATCACTTTAAAGAATGCCGAATAAAAGGGAAAAACTCTTATTTACATTGATCAGTGCCTTTTTCAAACTTTTCTCTTATCGCAATGCATGGCACGTAGACATTATCACAGAAAGTTATGCTAGTTATCGTATTAAGCATTTTGATGTGTTTTTTCACAAGTTAAAGCTTTGTTTTGAATTCTGCAGAAACAGTGTGCAATATCCTAATATATATTTGTCAAACAAAAGATCCTTTTAATTGATGGATTCCCCTGTAATAAGGAACCACACTACATTTAGACTGTTTACCATTAAATATCAAACACTGGCGTCATGCTCTGGATTTCTATTTCCCTTATCAATTAATACTAATCAAATTCAAAATATCTACACGCCATACTTTTCTTCTGTAGCAATTTAATCTAGACCCAAAAAAGTTACCAAGATGAAAATGCACAATATATCCTTAATGGAAGTTCTTTTAATGCATCTCATCTTAAAAATTCCTTCTCCACCTTTTCAAGTCAAAAACTCTTGTGTTGTATGTACTCAGACAAATCCAATATCCCCATTAAACATTTTAAATAACATTCAGATTGTCATTTTTGTTTCATTTTACCCATAACGAATAATAAAAACCCAATGAAACGTTAACTGATACATCGGAAAATCATTAAACATACTCGCATTCAACCACTTAAGAAAACAATACACCCTGCATCAGGTAGATAAGTGACATAATGGTTTGATTATATACGATTTCCTGGTTGGATATACATATATGCAAAATACAAATATAGTCATAATAATACTTTTTTGTTACATGGCCCTTGAAGAGCCATTTTGTTCCCTTTTCACCAGAGACAGACTAACGTCAATAATTTCATTATTTTGTCAAGTCTGTTTTGAATGAATGTAAGTTATCTGATATTGTAGCTAGGTGCATAAAACACTAACATATGAAAGACCTTTGGCAAAGAATGAGTTAACTGGTGGAGTCCTTGGCCTGTGCAGGCACAGACTGGGTTGTGGCGCTCTGTGTTGTGGTGTAGTTCATGTTGGGTAGGAGAGGGGGGTACTGACTGTAAGGATTGCTCTGTAGTTGATTAAATCCCATTGGCATAAAGCTTGAGGAGGGCAGGTATAGCGAACTCCCTTGAGGAAAATTGCTAGGCACTTGCGTTTGGACAGAAGTAGGAAGTATCTGGCCTCCTCCTGAAAACTGAAAGCTTGGGCTATAAAAGAACGGCTGTTGCTGGTACTGTTGTTGTTGTTGTTGCTGGTGTTGTTGTTGTTGTTGTTGCTGATACAGAAATTGTAGTTGGTGTGCAGACAGCTGTGAAAAGTTTTGTTGCTTTGGCTGTAAACTGCCCCCAAAGGTGCCTCCAGGATATGAAGACATGTCTGTACTCGTTTTCCTACTCACAGAAGTACTGGAATTCAGTTTTGTGTCACATTCTTCTCCTTCTTCCGAACTAAACACAGTGTTTTTAACGCCGTCAGAACCATCTAGTTTTTGGTCCGAACTTTCCCCACTCTCTAACGAATCTGTTCTATTGACGAGACAGTCTGCATCTACTTGTTGTGTAGAAGAATTTGAAGATAACTGTTGCGACTTACTGGTGTCATCACCTAAAGATTTGTCACTACAAGCCACCGGCTGTTTGTTATCAGATTGCACATTTTGACTATCCTTGGAAGATTTTGGATCATCCACCGCCACCTTTGGTTTTGATTTCTGAGCACTCATTGAGAATTTTGAAGACGAGGGTACACCTCCTGAAGAAGACACAGAGGAACATGTCGTCACCAGCTGAGTTGCAAGAGGATTTGGAAGCGTAGCAAAATTTAAGGGACTAAGCATGTTTCCATTACCACATCGGCCCATGCCTGGCAGAGGCGGGGGTGGTGGAGGCGGAGGCGGAGGAATCATAAATTTAAACTTATATCCTTTAGCTTTCATGAAATCTTTCAGTTCATCGTCATGCCTTTTATTAAGTTGTGTCATCCTATCTTGAAGTTCAGTCATTTCTTCTCGTTGCCTGGAATTTAGAAACAAAACTTACATATACGCATCATCCAAGTTTAAAATGAAAATGAAATGTCTCATAAAAATGTGTTAAATCAATAAACTGGAACATGCTGTCATTATCATTATTAAAGTTTAAAAAATGGAAATCGTTGTAAATTCTTGATTAAGGCTGTGGACTTTACAAAAGTTATATCCTCTAACAGCATGTTCCTGAGAGTTTATCACATTCTCTTCAAAACCTTGTGTATGGTGCATCACTATTACCGCACATGAATTAATTATATATAACTCACTGACTCCAATACACAGCAGTTTTTAATGTAGAAGTCTCTTATACAGCTAATGTCTTTAACCATCAACCACATGGATACATAAGTCAGGTTATACAATACAAATTACAGTAATTGCAGAAAAATATGGAAAGTAATGTGAATTCATGATTACCTCAACATCATGGTATTATACTCCGGATCTTTGACTAAATGTTGATAGGAATCATCTTTTAATTGCTTCTGTGTTGTCTCTGTCTGAATTGGTGTCTTTTCATCCGTAGAATCTTCAACTACATCTTCCAAGAACTCTTTTTCTGTGGCATCTTCCTCAGTGTCTTCTTTAAAGTCTCCAGTGGCGGACATGCCTTTCTGGTCCCCATCCTGCTCCTGACAAAACAACATTGACATTCAATAAAAGATCGACAAAAAACATCACATCCCAACAATAGCAAGAAATATAAAGCAGAAGTAATTAAGCAAAATAAAATCTGATCAGGTACAATATTTACATCAAAGCAAAATCAGAATAGCATAATTTACTATTAAAGGAAACTTAACAGAACTTCCTTTTTCATGCACAAAGAAAAAGCCAAATGCTAGCTTGACAACCTGTGGTTATCCATTATTTGTACACTTCATTATATAGTAACATGTACTGTACAACCAGATTCGATGGACAACTCATGAACAAGGTTTAAAAAGAACTGAATGAAAAATTAGCTAGCTTATGCAAATGAAACAAAAATGCCAAAAAATTATTTGGTAATATGGAAAAGAAAAGTGTATTAAACGAAAAAAAATAATTGGAACGGAGTCTACAAATATAAACAAATCCTCGACTTCATTATCAACAGAACTTCGTTCTGAAAGGGGATCAATACAACTCTGGAAGCAAATTTAAATACTGCCATATATATAATACTGATTTCTTACATAGAATAATAAAGAAATTAAAGTTTATAGCATGTTGTGTAGATTATGGACATTTGTGTTGTGATATGAAAAGGTTAGAGTGGATTTTAGTTACAACAACACTGTTATATTTAAAAGTGAATCTAAGTTCAATGTGAAATTTAACTTTAAAAAGGTTAATATCACACATTTAGGCCCCAAACTACCCAGTATATACAGTCAATTAGAACCTGCAGTGCTAGATTTGATGAACTGGATGAATGAACTTGGGTCTGTTGTTTACATCTACTATCATATATACCAAGTTGTTGATTAATTGTGATACATCTATGATATGCAAACAAAGTTGCTGATTTAGGTTTAACAATGGATGTAGCTTTATTTTACAAATGCAGAATTAAAACGAGATTAATTCTACATAAATTTGGTAAAAATGTTCCCCTCAACCTCCAAAATTTTGTTTATATTTCATTTTGTTTAAGTCAAGTGAGGCATGTATAAAATTATCTATTCAACAATAAAACCTTGAGGATAAGTGTTTTCTATAAGAACCAAACTCAATCACACATCCATAATAACTAAATAAGGATTTAATTAAAGATTTATGATCAGAATATCTGCATGCATTAGCTTCACAGATTTCAGCACAGTCTGTTGTGAAGTGAAAAAGTTTCCCTTGTGATCAAAAGGAACATTACTTACAAAGACATGTTAGTTGAGCGTTATTAGGGAGTATAGGTGTTCTATATAAGACTAGCAGCACTAACACCCTCTGGAGTACATGTGGTTTTTGAATTAAGTTTAAAAGTACCTTGAATTTGCTCGACGATAACCGTGGCAACACATTGAGCAACGCTGGTGAGGTTTGAATACCACTATCTACACTCTCTAATTTGGGACCCATCCCACGACTAGAATTATCCTCTGAAAGGGGAACGTCCAATTCCAGCTTCTGCCTGGGTAACTTGGCATCTTTCGCCTCCTTATGCTCGTGGTGACCAAAAGCAGGATCGCTGGCATTACCACACTCAGGGCAGTTAATATATGACAGATCAAAACTGCCTGTTGATTTGATTCGACGTCGTAAAGGATAATGCTGTTTTGAATATTGCCTAACATTAACACATGCAGGAAAAGTAGACACCATACCACCATCCCCAACAAAATATTTCATGCATTTTTTCTGATTACTTACTAGGTCAGAGATATTAAGTTGGCTAGAACCAGAAGGACCTTTAATACTAGAAGCCCCACCACCATCAGCCTCAGTATCACCCACCACCTCAGTCAATGACTGTGATGATGCTTCTCTCTTCTTTTCCTCTGAAACTTTAGTTACGAGAAAACGACTTCTCCTGTGACTTTTTGGAGTGTCTGTTGAACTAGATCTCATTCTCACATCATCATTTGCAACGTTTTTCAGTATGTTTTCTAATGTTGCTTTCACTTCCACATCATCGCTTTGTTCAGGTTTCGTTGTGTCTGCACCATCAGGAACATCCAGGTCCTGCTTAGTTAATGAATCCTCATTCACTTTACTAACACTAAACCTCGATGATTTAACAGGTTCAGTGTGTTTAGACACCAAGCCTGGATCTCCGTCCTCCTTAACATCACCTACACTACCATCATCTGACAGCTGGTCTATCTGAGAATGAGAAGTATCAGTTCCAACATCTAGTCCCTGTTTCTGGCCATCTTGCCCATTAGCACCAAGTGAATCCTTCTCCTTACTTCTGCCGTGTATCTTTTTCAACCCTTCCTCCAGACTCTTAATGCTGTACTCCCCTTTCTTTGGCATTGGAGAGGGGAGATCTGCTCCTTCGACCTGGTCAAGCCTTTTCCTACTTTGTGACGGTGACGTTGGCTTAGAATCACCCATAGGTGCACCACCATCAGTCTGAAGTGGAGGCAATGGCTGCTGTTGACCAGGTGCTTGTTGAGCTGGCGTCGTCTGCATCTGAGGATAAAATCCCATCTGCCCTGGTGGCATAAAAACCGGGGGCATAAACATCTGTGGTCCAAACTGATTCATCGACTGCGCATTAGGCTGCTGCACTTGCGTTTGTTGTTGTTGTTGTTGCATTTGTCTCCAGGCCATTTGCTGTAAAACCTGTTGATTATAGAACTGCATCTGCAACATGTATGGATCTGCGGAATACAGTGGTGGAGCGGGCATCATCATCCCTGGGTACTGTGCAAACATCTGTTGCTGCTGTGGTATATTACCAACACTGGAGTCCAGATTCTGACCCTGGGCCATAAACTGTTGTGGCACTGCTTGAGAGACACCCTGGGAAGGCTGGCCCTGCCCTTGGAATTGCTGCTGAAATCCAGACAGACCTGTCGCATCTATAGAAGGCTGAGGCTGTGATTGCACTGTTGCCCCCGACACACTCTGTGGAATTTGTTGTGGTAGCTGTGCCTGTGAAGTTTGAACAGATTTAGGTTGTTGATCCGACTGTTGCGGTTTCCCCTGGTTTTGGAGGTCCACCATACTACCGTGTGTGTCACCGACAGGGGTTGGAGCGGCCCCGCTTCCTGTTGTTGGTGTCGGGAATGGAGTCCCCTCCGGTAACTGAAGAGAACCTACACCTTGACCTGGGGCTGATTTCTGTGTAAGTTGGTTAAGTTTTTCATTCAAATCACTTATGTCCACAGGAACCTTTGATGATCCCTTTAATGACTTTTCTGAATCTGAAAGTGCTGAGCCATCACCCTCGACAGGATAATGGTTCACTGTTGTAGTACTGGATGATGGCAAAGACTTCTGTGTATTTTCCGGCGACACATAATTGTCCCATTCTCCTCCATCATCCTCAGAAATTTTGGAATCTAACACAGTCTTTTCTGGAACTCTGCTCACAATGAAGCTTCTATTTTTACTCTCCACCACTCGTGACTCCTCAGTTCCGGTTGCCTCGTCCTGTTTCCTCTCCGTTATCACATGAACTCCAACCTCTGATCGACCATCATCCGACGTCTGCTCCAGATCACCATCAAACAGTTTCTGAAAAGACAATGACATTGTTTTAATTTCATAACACTTATATAAACATTTTATGTATTGAGAAACCCCATGCAATTTCAGTTATCTATCTACAGAATTCCAATGCCCAATGGCAGGAGTACCACCCCACGAACAGAACTTCGAATAATAACAATGGAAAGAATTATTTATTTCTAAGGAATGGGGGCCCTAAGTAGATTTTATTACTACAATAATTAATTAGTAATCAATTAGAAAATTTAAGTAAAAAATCTCACCAAATAAATCCATAAAATGTGTATACAAAATTTTGCAAAGAAAAGAATATGCATTTTGTATGTTTTGAAATAAATCATTAAACGTGAAACAGCAAATTGCTTTGGGAAGACAATGACAAGTCATCACATGAATATATTCCAATGTCTGAGCAAAATAACCACTTAAGCATGTTGTAAATGTCTTATGAATGAAATGATTTCCAGTGATCTCTACATTAGAAACAGGGAAAATACTAATACAGTAATTGACATTTTTTTTTAATTTCAAACGAAGCCAAAATTTCCTTGTAGCCCAACAACATCATAACCCGAGGGTTTGGGTTCACACACTGAACAGGGGAGGGGAATGCTTATTAAATATGCATGTACACAAATATTTATTGAATGTAGAATTCAACACATTTTCAGCTCCATATTATAAGGAAGGATAAAACAGACACAATGGACAAACAATTTGAGTGGAATGATGGAAAAAGATGAAATGGGGTGTAATGAAATCAACAGTATGCTAAAGTGAGAATCATGAAGTTACACATATCTAAAATATCAATAAGAAAGTCGAAAATGTCAAAAATCTTTTTTATTTATTGAACATCTTTCTGTGAAGCCTAAGAATCACATGTTAATGCATAATGAAGTTTGAGATGAAAAAATGAGATTCAGCTTGACACAAAAAAAGGAATGTAAGCCTGTAAATGTGAAATAATCCAAGTATAAGGTACGGTATATCTAAAACAAAAGGCGTTAGCGTGTACATCTGTAAGCTTACATGCAACAGAAGAAATAATCTAATGTTGTGGTAACCTACTAAATGTAACACACCTTCAAGTATCTGCGCTTCCATAATCCTCTCATTTTGTTTTTCCAAACCTTTAGTAATATGCAAAGAAATTCAATGATCACCCTTGTTTTCCATGCATCGATTTAAAAGGGAAATAAAACTCTAAAACGCCAACATTCAATAATTTCTGAATTTTTGGAATCGATTACTTTCTCAAAATTACTGCAACGTTCAAAGAAATTTAACTGCACTGCAATGTACACTGACTAGCACATTTCCACATAAATATCAAAACTAAACTTTATAAACACAACATCACATAACAAGTTTTCCAGTAAATTTGTATTGCATTCAGACATTGATAAACAGTGCTATATAGATGTACAAGTCTTGTACAACACATTGAAATTTTCTTATGGGTTCATACCTTCGCAGCATCTGAATCGGTGAGAGGCCTGGCCTTTCGGATTGAGCTAGGACTAGATGACGGGGTGCTGACGTAGCTAAGACAGACATTTACAGCCTTGGCAGGGTCTTCGGTCACCATCTTAATCACTTCTTGGAGAAGTTTTATGATCATGATGGACTGTACCTCAGGTAGGATGTCTTCTTGTACCTGAAATAATTATTTATTAAGAATTTAAGCACATACACTCCTTTAATATTATGACAATTAGTGATAGTCAGTTTGACAGTGAAAATTGAAATGGAAAAATCAAAAGTGTTTCAAAATTGATTAGTGTAAGTCAGTTTAACAATGAAAATCGAAATGGAAAATTAAAATTATTTCAAGATTGATAAGCATATATCTCTTTGTATAATGCGTTTTTGGTTTTGTTCTGATTTTCATTCTAACAACAGTTTTGCTGGTTTCATTCACATCATGATATTAATTGTAGGATTGTGATATATCTTGTGACATGATTAATCTGGCAAATAAAGCCCTTTTAAAAGTAACACATCAAAGCACAGCAGTAAATATTTTGGGGAAAAAAACTAACCAAACTTTCAGCAATCTCATTTGGCTTGTCATTTTCTAACGCAAACTTGAAGGTGACAGTGTTTCTGTTTGACAAATCCAAGCGGCATTCCACTTCCTCGTCATCTGCTTCATAACTGAGAATTGTAAGTCTCGGGGCCCTTTCCAATGTCTTTCGTCGTTTTGGACGAGTTCGTCTTTTTCTATCTTCCCCTTTACCAGTCATTTCATTCTCACTACAAAAGTTATCGATAGTAATGTAAACTAATGATAACACTTCTCGGTTTATATAATTCTTCTAATTACCTGACCTACAAATTCAGACCATGCATTATTACAATATGAAGTCTCAATTAGCATTGTTCTTACACTGAAACAACAATAACTATTTTAAATTAACTCATGCTATCACTGTAAAACTCCTACCTCTCTCTGTGTTCGTCGTTAAGGTTTCCTGACGACAGACTGTTGGTGATAGTGGATGAGGGCGTGCCTACCACACTGCTCGACTGAACAGGCTTGGTTGATCCTGTTTGCTGCTGATGTTGCTGAGCAGCAGATATGTTCAGTTGTTCCAGGTTTGCCGCCTGATTAAATGAAAACCATTATCAACCAAAATAGATAACACCATAACATCAGGAAAGAATAATGTTGATTAGTAATGAATTATATTTGTAAATATTTTTTCACCATTAAAACTTAAATGTACAAAGGCCACAACAGCCAAACAAACATACAAAACAACACAGATATACAAAATACATTACACCTCTAAATACTTAACAATTCACTCAAATCATAAACTTGCATTCATCATAACAGTATGCTATTTGTGAAATAGAATTATCTTGCCTAATGGTATGAGGCTCATGAAATATCAAAACAAAATGGTATAAAAGACACCAATGACAGACAGTGGAGTACTCGTGGATATAGTGTTGGCTACACATTGGGATACCTAAAGTGCAATAAAATAAATTTGTGTATGTTGCATTTTTCGTGCAATATCAATATTAATCATACAATATCAATGAAGCAGGTTTTGGTATTACGGAAATGAAGACTAGAGGAATAGAATTCACACAATCATCAAATAAATGAATTTGGTAGAACTTCTATCTAACTATCAATAAGAATACATCACTATTTTATAACAGTAAATTGCAGAAAGAAGTGCCAAAAAATATGTGCTTCAGATTTTAACTACTGAAACATTGTGCAGTAAGAAATTATATATTATTCATGCTTTTGTGTTGTATGGGAATATCATTGGCTATATGAAATCGGTACTTGTACTTCTAAGAAGCAACTCATCACATTCACAACTACAACTTGGGAACTTACACATATATGCAATACAACAAGCATGCTGGTATTTTCTCAATCAACTTTCTTCTCTTGTCAATTAAAGAGAGACTGCTGTCTAATATCGGTACTCATATTCTATTATTATTTTTCCTTTAATCTATTGATGTAGATTTGCCTGATGTCATTTGGTTTTTAAATACAAAATAGTATTACTACATTAATTCATTATAAATGACCACAACTAAAACAGGATAGTTTAATATTATCACTACAACCAAAGGCTGCTTGACAAAATGAAACTACAACCAAAGGCTGCTTAACAAAATGAAACAATGTGATACAGGGGTGTACAATTCATACATAATTCAAGCAACAAGTAGAACTGTCTCACGGAGATATTTATATCATTAACATATATATACCATTTGGTCTACTCTAATTTTAACATATTTACCAATTTTATCAGAACAGCACATTGATTAATTGGCATGGCAAAATCATTTAAATATAGAAAGTGCAATAAGTGTGATAAGAATTTAGTGCAATGCTTCCAGCACCAAAAGCTCTAAAATAAGGTTATCGCTAAAATATGTATGTTTACAGTATATTGAATTCACATTTTATATTTACGTGTGGAATAGATTTCTTTAATGTTCAAAATAAAAAGAATTTTTTTTCTTTCTAAATCATATAGAAATTGTACACCCCTTGCATAAATAGAAATATTTCAAAGTTCTGCATATAATCAGTGATGGTTTTGTTAGTAATTAATCAAACATCTAGAGACTATGTTGAAAATGTTTAAAAGATGATGATAAAGTTTGTGAAACAATTTAGACCCAGTAGTCAGTGATAAAGTTTGAGAAACAATTTAGACCCAGTAGTCAGCTAATTGGGGACCTCAGTGTAACAGAAGAGTTGTACAGATCCAGTATTTGTAAGCTGTGGTCGATTGAAAGGGAATTCCAATATCACTTTCGATAACAACAGAAAATACCTGAACACACCAAAACAATAGAAACAAAAATAAAGCGCCATAAAAAAAGCTGCATATGACAACAAAGCAGAATAACACCACAAAACAAAAATGTAAATTTGAAATATAAAGTAATAAACAGGCAACTAAAAACGAAGAGCTACATGTTAGTAATACTACAGTTAATGCCTGGTTATCACACCTTCATCTGAATTCGACTTGTAGCCCCTGCAGCATTATTTTGTTGTGTTCCTATGGGTTTCATGGGCGACATTGCCTCTATGGGACCCGGGGATAACGTTGAATGACCAGGAACCTGCAGATGGGTGAATAACAATGAGGAATAGGATCAGACCAACAACTTGTGGCAAAAAGCAACTACATGGAATGAAACAGAATCGTCTGTGTTGGTCTAAACACAATACTATAAGGCGAATGCTGGTGTAGCCACTGAAATTCAAAATGAATATAGGGAAAATGACACGAGAACAAGGTTCTTATTTCGAAGTTGACATGATGAGAAGCGGAATATGAATGGCGTTAATTATTTACTTGCATGCTAAAACCTTTACAACACAGTTATAAACTTAAATGTCTGTAACCAACTTTCTAATATCACAAAAATGTAAAAATCACCAAACATTCTACCAATTTTTATTAAGAATATGTACTTCCATTGAAGCCTACTATCACACCTGTGAATGGTGAAAATTTATTTTGGGTTTCATGAAATTATTTGTACTGTGTAGTGAAAAGATGTTTCAGTTTTTTAAGATCCGACTTTGCTTGTACATATAAAAGAAAACTTTTTCAAGAGAAACTGGTCAAAATTTAGTCTCATTTCCTGCCAAATATCACCGATGACCCATGTCCAGATCATGTTGCCAGAAATTATCAATTAAAATGTCTTACAAACATTGATGTTCGACGTAGAAAGATACAAATGTATTTGCCTGGTTTGATGTTATTTTTAAAACATTATGTAAGGGCTCTAGGGTATTTAAATTCTCTTCAAAGGTTTGTCATATTCTTGATAAAAATATGTATCTAATATGCATTAAATACAAATGATCTTGAAATTCTATTAATTCTTGTACAGCATAATAGCTTTAGATAACTGAATTCCACCATAATACCAAATTATTCTTATTCATTCTTGAGAAAATGAAATGTTCAAATGAACATTAATGATTAGCATCTTGGTATTATGGTGGAACTTCCGAAAACCGAACCTTCTAAAAACCGAACACCTCTGAATACCGAACGAATTGACATTGTACGGAATTGGTCCTTCTTTATTATAGTATTAAAAAACTTCCAAATACCGATCCCTCTGAATTCCGAACACCGGACCGATTTTGCGTCCGGTTCCTGTTAAAATATACCAAAAATTACTTCTGAAAACCGGCCTTACCTGAGCGATTATGACACGAGGTCAGGCCAGTCAACCGTGAAACAACAACTGTGACGGGTATTGTGTGAAGCCTTATTGTATCGGGACCTACGTAGGTGATTTGTACAGGTATCCAATATATATCCCAAGGGGGCATTATGACGGATGGCCCAGTGTATAATCAACACGATAATTATGAAACAATGTCACACTTCATTGAAGCGCGTCAGTTCGTTTATCTTCTCAATGCAAGTAGAGCTAGAAGCCTGAGTTTCGCATTTAATTTAAATGAGGCCCAAAGGGGGTTGTTTTCGTAAAAGAAGCCACTGATGTTTTTTTAGACAACAGCGATGTCGGAAATACGACCAGTATCAACTGATCAATTGTAATTGATATTGAAACAAAACATCTTCACACCCTTTAATATTAGTCGATATGTAAAATATTCCGTATTGGACTATCGGCCCCATCCACATGACGGAAGCTTCACCGGATGTAACAAAATGTAGGTCGATCGTAAAGTGTAGTTGTACATGTGAAAAAACTGTTTAAAACTATAGTTAAAGTCATTTGCCTTTCTTATATATTCTGCAATATATACATGTACATTGATTAACTTTCATAATATGCATATTATTCAGACAAACCAAATATTGTCTACGTGTGTACGTGCCGGTTTGTAATCGGGTGCATTCTAATAAAAAATCGTCCGACCAATTATATCCGGAATTCGACCGGTCATTTTTCGATCAACTTCTCCAAACCGAACCCTCTGTAAACCGAACAAATAGTCATGTCCCATGCATGTTCGGTTTATAGAGGTTCCACTGTACAATGAATTTCACTGCAAATTCTTCAGTATTAGAATTTCAGGAAGCACACTCCAGTAGTAAGAATAAATGTTGTTAATCTGGGCTCTGTTTGATTATAAACTATACCTGTATACTCTGGCCATCTTGGACAGGTTCCCCCTCAGTCTTTTCTTGTAATGGCTTGGCAGTCTGCTACATCAAATGAAATCTTAAGGTAAGTATTACTGATAATTTTTCCTTTCTAAATGAAATGGTCACAACTCAAGATCTATCAAAATGATTAGACATGAAAATGATAGCAAAGTATTTTCACTTAAATGACTGAGCCACATTAGAGTTCATATTCAAAATCAAAGTACTGAAAGTACTGAAGACACAAACGAAAACAAATTATTTTAACTGCTTTTGTTTAGTGGGGACATGGTCAACTTTGTATGGAACATCACCAATACCTGATTAGGACTAGGACAAAATATTGGCAAGAAAAGAAATTCATATCTACTTTTGATTGCAAGTGCGTCTTGGCAGCTAATTTTCAGAATAGGTACTCGGGTAATCTTATTTGACATCTTCAATGGGTTAATGTATACGTAGTTGTAGATGTAATATGAAGGTCCTAGATTACCTGTAAAATTAATGAGGCCTTTCTTTTCAAACTTTTGAGGATCCCATGCCTATAAGCGCTTCACAAATTATCATTATCATTAGCATTTGAAAAAATATTTATACATTTGATGTAGCGCCCCATCTAGCTACCAGCTTTTAGATAAGAGAGAGCTCAGGTTAAAAACATTTGTGTGATTGTTTTAGGATTTTATCGTGTGTGCGAGCCCTGGTTTGAATGATGTTATGTCAAGGTTTTGAATGATATTTTGTGGCAGATTGTTCTATCCCTTCAGTGCCTTCTGTAAAATAGCGATAACAAACTTCAATTGTCAAAATACAATATGGCTGCCTGTCGGCCATGTTGTTTTCCGATTAGTCTCAAAATGCAATATCCATAACTAGGCACCGAGGGGAACCTACATATAAAATTTGAGAAAGATCCCTTCAGCACTTTCTGAGAAATAGTGATAACAAACTTCAATTGTCCAAATCCAAGATGGCTGCCTGTCGGCCATATTGTTTTCCGATTGGTCTCAAAATGCAATATGCATAATTAATGTAAGCACCAAGAGGAACCTACATATGAAATTTGAGAAAGATCAATTCAGTGCTTTCTCAGAAATAGCAATAACAAACTTCAATTGTCAAAACCTAAGATGGCTGCCTGTCGGCCATATTGTTTTCCGATTGGTCTCAAAATGCATTATGCATAACCACCCACCAAGGGAAACCTACATATCAAATTTTAGAAAGATCCCTTCAGCACTTTTTGAGAAATTGCGATAACAAACTTCAATTGTCCAAATCCAAGATGGCTGCCTGTCGGCCATGTTGTTTTCCGATTAGTCTCAAAACGCAATATGCATAACTAGGCACCGAGGGGAACCTACTTATGAAATTTGAAAAAGATCCCGTCAACACTTTCTGAGAAATAGTGATAACAAACTTCAATTGACAAAATCAAAGATGGCTGCCTATCGGCCTTATTGTTTTCCGATTGGTCTCAAAATGCAATATGCATAACTAATGTTAGCACCAACAGGAACCTACATATGAAATTTGAGAAAGATCAATTCAGTGCTTTCTGAGAAATAGCAATAACAAACTTCAATTGTCAAAACCTAAGATGGCTGCCTGTCGGCCATATTGTTTTCCGATTGGTCTCAAAATGCAATATGCATAACTAGAAACCAAGAGAAACCTATGAAATTTTAGAAGATCCCTTCAGTACTTTGAGAAATAGCGATAACAAGAATTGTTTACGGATGGAGGGACGGACGGACCACTGACGCAGGGCGATTTGAATAGCCCACCATCTGATGATGGTGGGTTAAAAACACCTGGGTCTGATAAACAGACTCTGGAAGCGTAGAATGCGGATGTAGACAGGGCAGGGTATACCATCACGACGGGCACATTAAACTAAGCACTATATTCAAAACTTAGAATTACATGCTCATATCAGCTCAGACTTGAGACAGTTTCTTAAGAGTGAACATGATTTTCATATAGCACTCTACGTTATATGTTTACACTCCATACTGTGTAGCTACAAATCATCTATACAACAAAAACACATTCATTCACATGTACAGTTCAAATCAATTTGAAGTGGAATTTTGTTTTTCACTTATGTACATTGCATCAAATATTCTCCGCAATAGTATATGTACCATATACATAACTGTAACTGCATGATACATATATATATGTATGTATGGTATATATATCATGTTAATTAATGTTAGTGAGATGTGAATGTAGCTATATGTATTGATATCATCGATTTCAAAATCAGAGGTTTTTTTTTAATCTGCAGCATCTGTCAGATGAAAATGTAGTTCGAATGCCCAAACTGGATGAACTGTACATGTAGTAGCATTCTTCAAAGTCCATTATGAATGCTTTTCATACAAATGTATTTCTTTCAATTGTTCATGTGTTTAAATTATTAGAACACTGAAGTAATTTTTATTTTCATAAAAATGGAAGTACTGCTTATCTTTAAAACTAAATTGGATATTGATAAGATAAATTTGCCAAAATGTTAAAAATCAAACCTTATTAAGTAGAATCTAAACAGTTGTAAATGGCTAAGCCCACTATTCTTAACAACAAAATTACTTATTTTGATTCTCTGTCAAATATAATCAGGTTACTTGAAGACTTTGTCAGAAAAGTTAACACATATATACATTATTAATAGTTGCTTTAATTAAATTAATCTGAATTTGAACATTAAACCGACTTAACAATTTAAATGAAAAAAATGTGTTTTCACCATTTACCATAATTGACAAGAAGAAAATAATTATTTAACTCAACCTATGATATAGTATGTAACAGTCATCAAGACAATACTATTATCTTTAGTCATGCCAAGTTATTTCACAATAGGATATATGCACAACACAAAAAAGTTTTACAAATTTTTGTTGTTTAGAATAATAATGAACTTAGTAATTTTTGCTGTTCTTCTCAAATAATATGTACTAGTGTTGTAAAGAAAAAAAGATTAAATAATAATAATAAATCTAAGTGATAATAAATTATTTGCATTGATTTATCAATACTTTACTGTGCATTAGTTTAAAGGTTAATTTAATTCAGAAGCTGAAATGATTTAAGACAGAAAAAACCGCAGATGTAGGAATATAACATTTCCACTGCCTTTAAATATCTCTGGTTAAATTTAGCAATCAGTACATTTCCATGAAAAATGGTGTTTTCTAAAGAGTTACTGCCCTTTAACCGTCCCTGAAGCGTTCAAAACTCCACCAAACATAATAAAGGTATATGTAGATGTACATCGTAGACCCCTTTCTTTTTTATAATATGCTTCGACTGTTATGTAATATTTCAAATGATAATGATAGATCATTTTCTATTTTTTTAAACCATCACGAATATTAGAAAAAAAGAATCGGTCACTATAATTAGAGATGAAATTTTCAGTGACGTCTACATCTGCATGCAGACAGCCACGTTAATGCGGTACGCGTTCTGTAAACGAAAAACTTCATGTGCATTACGTAGGATATAATCAATAGATCCGAAGTCAATATTAATATTCACAAGTCCATTTGACATTTCGAAACCCTATTCAGTGAGAATTTATTTAACTTTTTATTTGCAAACATGCGTATGGTACTCGACTGCCGTTGTTGTGATATTGTCATGATGAATAGACAACTTTTTTTCTTTCGTAAAAAAACATCTATATAATCTAACCATCTGCAGACTACATCAATCACATGCAAGTTAATATTTCAGTGAGAAAATGACATTCAAAGTTGGGTTTGATCACCTACTCTTTCTTTTATTATTGTTTACATTACTGAAAGATGGCGGACAAAATCGGATGCTGGATGAGTGATTTTTCAATGTACAAAATAACAACGATATTCCGACGAAACTTTATCAATATTATAACCCATTCAGTAACATGCCACCAAAGAAAAAAAACACATATATGTCGATGATGAAAATTCAGCGTGATGTTAGAAGATTTTTCTTCCGGGTCACAGGTAAGCAGCAATATGGCGCCAGCGAAAAGTCGATTGTATCATTCCGCGTGAAAACGCGGAAAAATATTCTTACGTATCATCGACAGAACATACTTAAATTAAATACTTTGAAAACTATCTATTTGTGAGGTTCTGTTGTTTTGTCATATATCTAACGAAACTGCAGTGTTGCATTTGACTCCGTAAGTCACGGGACTATTTTGTTTTTGCGATAGAATATGATTGTGAAGTGGCAGTGGAAGTTGTGTCAGAGCGAACGAAAATGCCAAAAAAAACCACATTGTCCTGTCAGCTTTTAAAATACAACAAAACAAAAGGTGATTTTTTTAGCTGTTATGTAAGGTTTTTTTTCGGAAAAAACAAAATTTTGTAACATAGGATGGGAGAACGAGATTGGGAACAGCAAGATGAGAGCCCTCAAAAGGCGAAAGAAAAAAAAAAAAAATAAACTTCCCCTTGTGCACGTTTTGGGCAACAAAACAAAAGGAATTTTTATTTAATTTTTTTTTTTTAGGAATATTTTAAATTTTACTATTTACTGAAACATTAAAGAGTTAAAAACAAGGTTAGAGGGAAGGGTAAAAACCCCAGAGGGCAGGAGATTTTTTTACTAACCCCAAAGGGTTGGAAAGAAAACTTACGTGGCCAAAATTCTTAATTGGGTAGTAGGTTTTAACAGCGATATTATAAAAATCAGCCCCGGACAAACAATTAATAAAGAAAAATTGGGGAGAAGGCCAACAAAAGGGAAACCTTTTGGACGACGGGGGGGGCTGGGGTTTTTTTTTTTAAGGACCCCCGTGGCTTTAGTAAACAACCACCCGACTAAGCTAAAACCCCTTTTTTTAAACCACAAAATTTAAACAAAATTTAATTTTTTTTTTTATCAAACCCAAAATTTAAATTTTTAAAAAAAGGGTTAAAGGCCGTTGGGGTCTAAAAGGGTTTGGAAAAAAAATTTTTTAAGAAAAATGAAAATAAAATTTTTTTAACCAATTTTTTTTTTTAAAACATTTTTTTTTAAAAAAAAAAACGGCAGTTTTCATACGACACTAAGATACACTGTTACATGTCATACACTCAACTAATTTTATAACAGATTTATAGTTAGTTTTTTTTACACTCCATACTGTGTAGCTACAAATCATCTATACAACAAAAACACATTCATTCACATGTACAGTTCAAATCAATTTGAAGTGGAATTTTGTTTTTCACTTATGTACATTGCATCAAATATTCTCCGCAATAGTATATGTACCATATACATAACTGTAACTGCATGATACATATATATATGTATGTATGGTATATATATCATGTTAATTAATGTTAGTGAGATGTGAATGTAGCTATATGTATTGATATCATCGATTTCAAAATCAGAGGGTTTTTTTTAATCTGCAGCATCTGTCAGATGAAAATGTAGTTCGAATGCCCAAACTGGATGAACTGTACATGTAGTAGCATTCTTCAAAGTCCATTATGAATGCTTTTCATACAAATGTATTTCTTTCAATTGTTCATGTGTTTAAATTATTAGAACACTGAAGTAATTTTTATTTTCATAAAAATGGAAGTACTGCTTATCTTTAAAACTAAATTGGATATTGATAAGATAAATTTGCCAAAATGTTAAAAATCAAACCTTATTAAGTAGAATCTAAACAGTTGTAAATGGCTAAGCCCACTATTCTTAACAACAAAATTACTTATTTTGATTCTCTGTCAAATATAATCAGGTTACTTGAAGACTTTGTCAGAAAAGTTAACACATATATACATTATTAATAGTTGCTTTAATTAAATTAATCTGAATTTGAACATTAAACCGACTTAACAATTTAAATGAAAAAAATGTGTTTTCACCATTTACCATAATTGACAAGAAGAAAATAATTATTTAACTCAACCTATGATATAGTATGTAACAGTCATCAAGACAATACTATTATCTTTAGTCATGCCAAGTTATTTCACAATAGGATATATGCACAACACAAAAAAGTTTTACAAATTTTTGTTGTTTAGAATAATAATGAACTTAGTAATTTTTGCTGTTCTTCTCAAATAATATGTACTAGTGTTGTAAAGAAAAAAAGATTAAATAATAATAATAAATCTAAGTGATAATAAATTATTTGCATTGATTTATCAATACTTTACTGTGCATTAGTTTAAAGGTTAATTTAATTCAGAAGCTGAAATGATTTAAGACAGAAAAAACCGCAGATGTAGGAATATAACATTTCCACTGCCTTTAAATATCTCTGGTTAAATTTAGCAATCAGTACATTTCCATGAAAAATGGTGTTTTCTAAAGAGTTACTGCCCTTTAACCGTCCCTGAAGCGTTCAAAACTCCACCAAACATAATAAAGGTATATGTAGATGTACATCGTAGACCCCTTTCTTTTTTATAATATGCTTCGACTGTTATGTAATATTTCAAATGATAATGATAGATCATTTTCTATTTTTTTAAACCATCACGAATATTAGAAAAAAAGAATCGGTCACTATAATTAGAGATGAAATTTTCAGTGACGTCTACATCTGCATGCAGACAGCCACGTTAATGCGGTACGCGTTCTGTAAACGAAAAACTTCATGTGCATTACGTAGGATATAATCAATAGATCCGAAGTCAATATTAATATTCACAAGTCCATTTGACATTTCGAAACCCTATTCAGTGAGAATTTATTTAACTTTTTATTTGCAAACATGCGTATGGTACTCGACTGCCGTTGTTGTGATATTGTCATGATGAATAGACAACTTTTTTTCTTTCGTAAAAAAACATCTATATAATCTAACCATCTGCAGACTACATCAATCACATGCAAGTTAATATTTCAGTGAGAAAATGACATTCAAAGTTGGGTTTGATCACCTACTCTTTCTTTTATTATTGTTTACATTACTGAAAGATGGCGGACAAAATCGGATGCTGGATGAGTGATTTTTCAATGTACAAAATAACAACGATATTCCGACGAAACTTTATCAATATTATAACCCATTCAGTAACATGCCACCAAAGAAAAAAAACACATATATGTCGATGATGAAAATTCAGCGTGATGTTAGAAGATTTTTCTTCCGGGTCACAGGTAAGCAGCAATATGGCGCCAGCGAAAAGTCGATTGTATCATTCCGCGTGAAAACGCGGAAAAATATTCTTACGTATCATCGACAGAACATACTTAAATTAAATACTTTGAAAACTATCTATTTGTGAGGTTCTGTTGTTTTGTCATATATCTAACGAAACTGCAGTGTTGCATTTGACTCCGTAAGTCACGGGACTATTTTGTTTTTGCGATAGAATATGATTGTGAAGTGGCAGTGGAAGTTGTGTCAGAGCGAACGAAAATGCCAAAAAAAACCACATTGTCCTGTCAGCTTTTAAAATACAACAAAACAAAAGGTGATTTTTTTTAATAGCTGAACTTCACTGTATGTCATTTTTTATCGTGAAGTTAAACAAATATTTACTGCATAACATTACGGAGTTACTGTAAAGCAACGTTTAGATTGGCCAACAGCAGTATCCGCCAGAGCCCTCAAAAGCGCTGACATAGACTCAAACTTACGTTTGTGTCTACGTTTGTGTCAACAAAACAAAAGGTAATTTTTTTATAGCTGAACTTTACTATATGTCATTTTTTATCGTGAATATTTACGATATTTACAAATATTTACTGCATAGCATTACGGAGTTACTGTAAAGCAACGGTTAGATTGGCCAAGGCAGTATCCGCCAGAGGGCATCGTAGATTTTGTCAGCTACACCTCAAAAGCGCTGACATAGACTCAAACTTACGCTTGTGTCAAAAATTACTTATTGTGAGGATAGATAAGGAAATAATAAGCATGACTGATATTGATACCATAATCAATTGCTGGTTACTAAACAATTAATAGATATCTTGATAATTATTGGGCGAGAACATGCTTCAGACATACAACATGAGTCGGATATTACCTGTTGTGGAACAGACTGAGGATGGTGAGCTGGAATCTTTGTTTCTCCATCAGGACTCCCCGTGGCTGTTAGTAAAACAAACACTTGTCAGTACTATAGCTAAACACCCATTTCTGCTTAAATTTCTATTTCTTTATATTTAATATCAATTATCTTATTTATTTTACTGATAATCTTTATCATACAACTTTCAAAGTCCCATTAAATTTTCCATAACACACTTTTAGAGCACTAACTAACAGGCCTTTGTTAAGAGCATTGACTAAACATAACAGGGCTTTGAGAAAAGTACAAAATTCTGATGGCAGAAAGATGGAAATATTGAATATGTTTTTACATATTTCACAACAAATTTTTTTTTAAATATTTTCATTTTTTTTTAATATTTGAAACCAATTCAACAGGCAATGGACAACAAGTAAAAGCTTTTTAAGCTCCTTCATATAGACCTCTTCATATGGTTCAAGCCTACACAACTATACAATACACCAAAAAGTGAATTGAGGAAGAAATGAGCTTCATATAAAAATATCTATAATGTCAAGGACCAGGAAGAAGAGACAGAACATGTTCATACCTAGTGCCTCTTCACTGGAAGTGTAGACTTGCTGTGTGAGCGACTGGTGTTGAGACAATGACTGGGAGACAGCAGATTGAGACTGGACAACCTGACTCTGGGACACACTGGGTTGCTGTGAGTGCGACGGTTGCTGTAGTTGTGTTTGTGATGGCGCCTGACTGTCTGCCATTGACACGTCTGTGGTGCTAGTGCTGTGGGAGATTGGCTGTTGCGAGGAATGAAGTTGCAGCTGTGATCCTCCATGTTGCTCACTTTTACTTTGAGCCTCTGCAGCTTTGCGACCTATATCTCTCCTAACCACACTTATCCTGTCACGAATCTGCTTGCTTACAATTTTAACGTCTTCCTCTTGAAGAAAGCCTGATTTGACCTGAAAAGACCACCAAATGACAATTATTTTACTTTTTACCAAAATTGTTCCTTAATATTATTGTTGCTAATATTATATGATAATTTTTTACCTTGTTCCTTCAAAATAGAGATGTTAACTTATATATAAGACTTTTTATTTCAAAGTTTCAGTGAAAGAATTCAATGGGTACTTAGCAACAAACTATTGCCTATATAAGACTTCTGTTAATATAGACTTTTTAACAATTTTAACTATGAAGCATATTTCTATCAATTTATATTTGTCTCTGAATTGGTTGGAGTGCTTCATTTCAAAACACAGAGTTATCTGTATTTTACTTTACACCAAAATGATTCTTTTAATTTAGTTTTAGAAGATTTAACATTTCATAAGCATGTATCAAATTATGATCGACATGTACCATTTCTTGAGCAACTTCTTCTGGCACATCAGTTTCAATGTCAAAGTCAAACTGAATGGCCTCATTTTCCTTGTGTCTATCTTTACGCTTCTTAGGGTCCACAACACGAAGCCGCAGCTGAACAGATGATAAGTCAATTTCTTCTTCTTCTCTCGTCACCACCTCAACTTTGAGTCCATTGTCTTCTAGGAAGAAGTTGTGTTGCAGCAAATCTTTCACAGTGTACCTGAAACATGACACATTATATTCTATGCAATGTGTTTTATTCAAAAACATAATCTCTCTTCAGAATTTTATTTTTTTTTCCATTTCTTAAGACACATCAATGATGGAACTGACAATGTATTTAGAATCTATACATTCATATGTTAAGAATAATTGATTTTTAAAACACAGGTATAACTGATCATTATGAATAATTCTCTACTCGATACGAAAATATACAGTCATAAAATGAATTTCACTTCATTACTATTTCATAGCAAACTATTCAATCCAAATACCATACTTGCTTATTGGGTTGGAAATAATCATAGAAAGATCCTTATTTATACTGACTTGTCAAACTGTGATTGGAACTGTCACGGAATCGAGATATAATTTGGAGAATGACAAGAAGGATAACTACCTGTCTTCTATTTTTGATCTGATACAAGCATCTATGATTTCCTTGATTTCAGCTCCATCCACTTTGGAAAATGCTTCTGGTCGCACTCCCTAATAAGCAAAAAGAATCAAATAAAATATCAATCTATGTCGGGTCAATAATACTTTATAAAATATTCTAATTGACAGTTAAATTTTGTATGTTAGGTCAATAATACTTAATATAAAATATTCTAATTGACAGTTAAATTTCACATAACGACAAACACACTACATACCATTTTTTTTATTCATATTGCTAATAAATTGTCTTTTCGGGAAAATCATTCAAATTTGAATGTCTCTGTAGTGTGATTGCCTTAAGGTCACAAAATTTCTTGTTTTTAACATTTACAACAGTCTGTACTCACACTTGTCACACGTCGATAGATCTGCGCCGCATTAGAGCATTCCTTGTAGGGGTACTCGGACGTTGCCATTTCCAACATGCACATCCCAAAAGCGTAAACATCCACCGATTCATCATAGTGTTCTTCATACATTTCAGGAGCCATAAATTCTGGCGTACCTTAAATTATATAAAGATGGTGCTTTGTACCGTTCGCAGCAGTCTACAATGGGAAAAGATGGGTAAAGGGAAACCCAGATTAGTATTTTTCATCAGGTTGCGTATGCCTGCATCTGCAAGAAGAAACAAAATTGAACAGTGGTAAAAGGTCATGCCTAGTACCTGATTACCTGCATTCTTACCTCCTTCCTCAGAATAAGGGAGTTGACAGTTCTATAAGAAAATGGAAAAAGGCAAAGCATAACAGTGTAAAAGTGAACAATTCACAACGGCAGCTCTTTGTTCATTATTCAGAGGGATCACCAACTTCCGGACGAATTTTGAACTTTCTTCAAAAATTTGATCAAGATGGTTTTAAATTTATTTTAATTGGAGTTATGAATTGCTTTAGAGATCCATGTTAAGATACCTTTTTTGTTGATTATATAAGATAATTATTGAATTAATAGGTTTTTCTTAAATTTCAAACTCAGAAATGTTTATAAAAATTGTTTCTAAATTAAAACATTAATATCAAATCTTGTTATCACCAACTGTAACATTAACAAATAAAAAATTTGATAAAAAAATTTAGCCCATTGATCACATAACTGAATACTTACACACGCTCATGCTATTTCTGTGTTCTGTCCTTTTTGGCTAAAATAAACTGTAGCAAGTAGGATAGGAGGGAAAACAAAAAATAAAAGTAATCTTGTACAAGTTTGCCACATGTGCATAAAATCAATATTTCTAAATTAACATTTCTTAATTAAGTACTTAACTAAAATGATAATGTCTACAGAATCATTAAACATACCTATCACACTTTTAGCAAAAGATTTGTTCTTCAACGTTGCCAATCCCAAGTCACCAATCTTGACAGAGCCTGTTGTACCAGTGATGAAGATGTTGTCACACTTGAGATCTCTATGAATAACTGGCGGCGTCCTCATGTGTAGATAATAAAGGCCCTTCAATATCTGTTTACACCAGTTCTTCAGTACCTTGGGGTAAATCTTTTTCAGCCTTTTGATGTACCTGAAATCACAAATATAAAATCATATAGATCAATGAAATTTATGGATACTGGTCATGGAAAACAGACACGTTCAATCATGATGTTTGCACTTCATTATAACTACTTTTACTCGATTTCATAATATAAGTTGGCAAAGTCAGTAACACCAGTATACTGACATCAGTAACACCAGTATATACTGACATCAGTAACACCAGTATATACTGACATCAGTAACACCAGTATATACCGACATCAGTAACACAAGTATATACCGACATCAGTAACACCAGTATATACTGACATCAGTAACACCGGTATATACTGACATCAGTAACACCAGTATATACCGACATCAGTAACACAAGTATATACGGACATCAGTAACACCAGTATATACTGACATCAGTAACACAAGTATACTGACATCAGTAACACAAGTATATACTGACATCAGTAACACCAGTATATAATGACATCAATAACACCAGTATATACTGACATCAGTAACACCAGTATATACTGACATCAGTAACACCAGTATATACAGACATCAGTAACACCAGTATATACTGACATCAGTAACACTAGTATACTGACATTAGTAACACCAGTATATACTGACACCAGTAACACCGGTATACTGACATCAGTAACACCAGTATATACTGACATCAGTAACACCAGTATATACCGACATCAGTAACATCAGTATACTGACATCAGTAACACCAGTATACCGACATCAGTAACACCAGTATACCGACATCAGTAACACCAGTATACTGACGTCAGTAACACCAGTATATACCAACATCAGTAACACCAGTATATACTGACATCAGTAACACCAGTATATACTGACATCAGTAACACCAGTATATACGGACATCAGTAACACCAGTATACGGACATCAGTAACACCAGTATACTGACATCAGTAACACCGGTATATACTGACATCAGTAACACCAGTATATACCGACATCAGTAACACCAGTATACTGACACCAGTAACACCAGTATATACCGACATCAGTAACATCAGTATACTGACATCAGTAACACCAGTATATACTGACATCAGTAACACCAGTATATACGGACATCAGTAACACAAGTATATACGGACATCAGTAACATCAGTATACTGACATCAGTAACACCAGTATATACTGACATCAGTAACACCAGTATACTGACACCAGTAACACCAGTATATACTGACATCAGTAACACCAGTATATACTGACATCAGTAACACCAGTATATACTGACATCAGTAACACCAGTATATACTGACATCAGTAACACCGGTATACCGACATCAGTAACACCAGTATATACTGACATCAGTAACACCAGTATATACTGACACCAGTAACACCAGTATATACTGACATCAGTAACACAAGTATACGGACATCAGTAACACCAGTATATACTGACATCAGTAACACAAGTATACGGACATCAGTAACACCAGTATATACTGACACCAGTAACACCAGTATATACTGACATCAGTAACACAAGTATACGGACATCAGTAACACCAGTATATACTGACATCAGTAACACCAGTATATACTGACACCAGTATATACTGACATCAGTAACACAAGTATACTGACATCAGTAATTCAGGTATACCGACATCTATAACATGTACATCAGTATACTGACATCAGTAACACAAGTATACTGAAATCAGTAATTAAGTATACTGAAATCAGCAACACAAGTATACTGAAATCATTAACACTGATATACCGACATCAGTAACACCGGTATACCGAAATCAGTAGCACTAGTATACTGAAATCAGTATCACCTGTATATATACTAAAATCATTAGATATTTTCACTAAATCATTTAACGTTGGTACCTACGTTTTTAATGTACCAGAAGTCATGAGCTCAGTAACAAGCACAATGACTTTCCTGTTTCTTGGATTTGGCTCTTCCCATGAGTCATAGAATCTGACAATATTAGGGTGTTGCAGTTCTTTCAACATTTCTGCTTCTTCTCTAAATCTTTGTCTCTCAGTTTTGTTCCATTTCTTATCCTGAAAAATTAAAAACTTGTCACATAATTTTGTCACACAGATTAAAGATGTTATTTCCAATTCATAATTTACTATAAAAGCTGGCATGGGTTCCTAGCAATTTCGAAAAAAGTTTACATAAAACATATTTATGGAAATAATTTTAATTTCAGTCAACCTGTGCAAAAAGCTTTGTGCCCATAATGATTTTGCTTGCAATTATCTCATCTTAGGAAGAACATCCGTGAATTGCAATTGGGATGAACATTTTCTGGTTTTGGTGTTGCTGAAAGCTTGGTTTAAGCTTATTGGTGACACTTTTTTGTAATTTCTGAGAGAGTTGATGTAAACAATGAATGCAAGCTACTCAGTAAAAGGGCACCTTATCCTATATATGTGACAACATATAATTTCTAAAATGCAACTCAATTGGTTTTTTTTGTTTTAACATATTCATATACAGATAATACTGTACTATATTCATATACAGATAATACTGTACTATGTGTAATACAATTTTTATAAGGTTGGAGTGGGAACTGAAGTCATTTAGTTAGAAATCTCACACTACAATTAAGAAATTCATAAAATTTCATTTTAATACCATATTCCAACTAATAAATGTACTGTCTGTGCACAAGAAGCTGTGCATGTGGTGCAAATTGATGTCAATAGACTTTTTATAGGGTCAAATATACATTACCATATGAAATTAAGTCAAAAGCAACAAAGTTAAAAAAAATATGAGACTACTTTTTTCTATTTCTCAGGATCCCAATCGATTCATAATTGTATATCTTTCCCAGAAAAATAATAGGTCAGCATATGCATGCGCACCAGATACTGATGCACAAAAGACAGAAAAAAAATATTTTCATAAATTCAGTCTGTACCATTACTGTTACACCCCACAAGAACACACATTATCATGATCAGACTTCAATGAAGAAACTTGCCAAAAAACTTTAAACCAATATATTGTTGACTGATGGCATGGACACAGGTAATATATTGCCACTCACCAGCAGGGCTTCCAGTACGTAGACCCTTGAGAGTATATGCATTAAATCCCCAAAATGATATTCAACTCTTTTGGGTCTAATTTGAACTTTTGTAGAGACATATATATGTATGCCTTAGCTTGACCCTTTAGGTTTCTTAGAAGTTTAGGTATATATATTTAACTTCTAAAATTGCTTAAAAGCAAGATTCAACTGGATGCAGGGTATATATATATATATATATATGTATGGGCAACTATTTGCTATTTGGTCAAATAAAGTGTTGAAAAATTGCAATGTATTGTGTAATAAATTATAAACACTTAATTAAAAAGTTTGTTTTTTGATACATTTTTTGGCACTGGAAGAACCTACATAGATGACCATATTAAACGATGTCAAAATGAAAGTATATTACATAGATAGAGTGGGTGTTTATTAAATCATTATACTGTAATAGACGCATCTCATGATCAGTGGAAAATTTAGGGAATTTGCAAATTTCTTCCACAGCCAACTAAATGTACACATTTATCTAGCTCTTGCCTGTTTGTAAGCCCACACGTCTACTGCAGTAGTTCAGACTGAAAATTATATTTAATTGTCCAACAAAAAAATAAGTCCATTGCCAGTTGAGTTAATTATTGCCCTGTCAGTGTTAATTACGTTTGTGCCCCTTACGAAGTACACTAGTCATATAATCAATTATGGATAGACTACCTGGGCTTCTTACATGATAAGTACGGTACATATGTGTTTTCACTAATTACAAGTTTTTAAACAGGTGCTGATGGTGAAAGAAGTGGCTGGTTGAATTTATATTAGCTTGTGCAAACACTAAAAGATAGCTGGTTCAATATTGAGAAATAGCAGAAAATTTCTGCCAGCAACCAGCTTTTAATGAGAACACAATATGCATACCGTAGTTAATCTAGAAGCCATGTGGAATAAATATTGTGTGTACCTGTAATTCACACCATGCTACTGCTACTCCTGTTTCGGTATCTAATCCTTTATACACAGTTTTGAAAGAGCCTCTTCCAATTTCCACATCAAATTTCATAAAACGTCCATCTGGTGAAGTTGCTACAGCTTTCTCAGCTTTTTCGTCACCTTCATCTTCCTTTTTGGCAACCTCACCATCAACTTTCTTCTCCACCTTTTCGGATATTCCTGCATCTAATAGAGAATCTCTGTGTGACTCACCAGATTCTAACTCTTTAATAGATGTACTACTAAGGACACCGAGACTAATAGCACTATCTGCAGTACTTTGAGAAGAGATATCTTCAGAATATATTGCAGGTTTGTCCGTGTCATTTATATCCAAATCAGTAGTGGAACCTTCGATAACAGGTTTTGGACTACTACTTTTCACAGTACATACTTCAAATGACCTCCTCTTTGCTGGTTGCTTTAATTTCCGCCCAGAATAGGCGCTAATTTTTCGCTCCTTCTTAACTATATCTTCGTTTTCCTCAACTTTCTTTATTTGAAATGAAGACTTAGTTACAGAATCATCCGAGTTATTACTGGTGTCACTTGTCCTCGATCTATTATCCATGTTCGGCGAACTTTTCCCTGCATGTTCCACATCAGATGAATCAGATTTTATGCTTGATGACCTATCTCGTTTCAACATGATACCACTGTCTTTTGTATGGAAACGTCCTGGAAAACATGAAGATTTTCCACTTTTCTCATACGACGATTCCACTTTTCCTGTAATATCCTCCGAAATACACTTTCTACGATCACGTATTTTATTACGATTGTTTGTTCTTAAAACAGGACTTGGATCAGCAGAATAAGACTGAGAATCTCCTTTATCAGACTTATGAGTGATTTTCTGGCCCATTCCTGTATGTAATCGTCTCTGTCGACCTATGGAATACGATGGTTTGACAGACCCCTGAACTGTCGTATCTTCTGCATTTTCAATCTGTTTATGAGATAAATCCCCATTAATAGCAATAGAAGAATGGTTTTTACTCATCTTCACTCAATTAACACTCAAAAGGAACTAAAATTGCACACAACAAACTAATAAATAAAATGGATCTAATTATCCAAGTCACACACTAGTTATGTACACTTAATAGCAACACTGAATACCAACGCCATGCTTTATGATCATGGATTTTGGTCCTAAATCACGAATACATCCAAATGTGACTCATTTTCAACTAGCAATCCCTCTGTGAATCCCTTTTGTTTTAGTTTCCTTGCAAATGGAATACATAGTCCGTTAGTGCCGACATGCGTTTAAAGAATCAGGCACAACGACATTAATTCAGTTAATGATGTTACTGAATAAGTATTCCACTGGTTAACAATTGCTACGTGTTCTGTTGTATGATAAAACAGTCGTACCACAAAAAGTGTTCACTGTATGACCTATTTTTTGGTAGACTTGAATGAAAAATAGATCCGTCAATAAAATAGATGGGAAGAGAGACTGCGTAAGGCGGATCTCCGTTTGCAGTGTCCTCTGAATAACGCCAACACCTACAGCACCTTGTGACTGATCCCAAGTCCGTCATATCTGACATAGTTTTATCATTCCTTTCAATATGCTCGGTAAACATGGTGAAGGAACACAAGAGGCCGAGATTGAGCAAGACATATCCTTTCTAGTCCTCACCACAATTTTAAATTCCGTCCTTCAGAGGGTACTAAAACCCTAACTGGAATAGTCTGCGAACAGACTAGCTTTTGTAACGATCACATATCCATATTGAACACAGGAACATTCTTACCAACACAAATGACACACAAATCCATGAGCCAATCTCGTAATGGCGATTTATCTCGTCACTCGAAAATAGTACCCGACGAATCCTGTGTATAGTGGTGTATGAATATTAACAGACAAGACATTTGTAAATTTTAACACTTCTAAGCAGTTTTGTATCCAAAATGATTACTAAATATTTATGATGTCAACTTTGTATAGCATTTTTATTGTAATAAGAAACATTAGTAAGATAAAAATATGTCTTTCAAGGAACTATACTCTATAAAATGATGCATTTGTAATTCGCCGGATATCAGCGAAGGCAAGGTCGTCTGCAAAGATTTCGGTCACGCGAGGTTCAAGACGGGGTAACTGTCAGGTTCACGCTCAGTCAACCAAACCAGGATATGTGGTGTACCATGTCAAGTTTATTGTATTATTCAAGTACATCGGCATTTTTGGACGTGCGTTTGCCTTGATATGAGAAAACTGCGCCGAATTAGATTTCTATTCAGCACGAAACATATATTTACATAGATCTACATAATTTTATTAGATAGATCAGTAGCATTATGTACCACATGGTACAGCGCCGTACGCTATAAATTAAACCTATGGTTTAGACAAATTAAAATAATATTGGACATTTTATTTACGGAGGTCTATACAACAGAGACGTAAATAACAATATAAATCTATATACTGTACTCTATATATTATTTTATGAAGTCTGTAGGCAACGACTTGGTTCAATAGAAACAAATTCTGAAACCGTAACTTGATATTGAAATTGAAATTGAAAACAAAACTTCACAATGGGTTTTTTAAAGCTACGTTATTAGCAACTCTTTATTAAAATGATGAGTGATAATTTTATTGACGTGGTGAACTAGATTTCTAATGTGTGCGAACTTAGTTCATTCGTGATTTCGAGGATGGTCAGGATATTGGCATACGGTCATGTACTTAAAGGTGTGTGAGTGTTGGCCTCGACTAGGTTTGTTTAAATGTTTAAGATTCCAGTGAGTCAGTCAAAACGACACGAATCTTATATCTATTTACCTGTGTACCTAGATCTAGGTTTATTCATCGTGAAGTGTGTGTATGTATTATCAGTTAGTAGAGTCAGCAGATTTCATTCATGGAAGTCTGTATAACTCGCTATAAATCCCCAGAGTAAACATAGACGGAACCTATAGACATGTGAATATCGGACATTGCAAGTAAGGACTAGAGCTAGGACACTGGGAAATCATTGAATGTACTCTTGTTTAAAGTACAGAGAACGAACGAGTTTGTCCGTATAGGACTATTCCAATATACTCATTTCCTTGTGGAATTATTTAGATATATACATGTATATTCCTTTACAGTATGTTATCAACATGTTTTAGCGAATTTCAAACATTCAGAATAAATAACTGGTATTATGAACTTGTCATGAAACCAATTTAACTATTAAACTTATACATGTGTTAACGAGTATATGATGACGTCACCAAAAAAGCATGCTCGGAAATTAACGTTTTCACGTGAGTCTGACGGAATTTCTATGTACGTACATCTTATTGTTACTCCATTTTATATAAAAACAAAAAACAAAAATATGAAAACAACTAGTTATTCGATGGTTTGATGTATATATTAACCGTTAAGATAACACCACCAATTATATATTTGATGTATATATTAACCGTTAAGATACCACCGCCACCTCACCCCAACCCCCGCCCCCGTCGCCACCCCCACCCCCGTCGCCACCCCTACCCCCGTACAGGTCTACATTTATCTACATATAATACATTTTTCATTCCGTCGTTTGTCGTACCTTACTTAAATAGGTCTGCTGTGAACATGCACAACCTGTTCACACAATGTATAAATGTGCACGGGAACAAATGACATGCACTTAGTGTACATGTAAATCCAGCTGCCTTTGCAAAGCAGATCAGACCAGACATTGTCACACGTTTACATATCTGAAATTACACAATAGACAGGGCCGACCGATCCCGTGACCCCGTTCGCTCAGTCGAACAGCTATGCCAACTATTTAGTACAGTATATATGTGTGGGTCGGACCTAACAATAGGAATTCAAGTATAATATCAACTTGGGACGGGTTTTAATTTGTTCTTTATAACAATTTAAATCCAAAAAATTATTTAAAAAACCAACCTTTTAAAACTTCCGTCTGTGGATTTCTTTCAACAAAGGTTAGAGTAAATATTTAACATGTTTTGGGGTTTTTTTCACGACGAATTGTTTAAAAATGAGATGACTGTTGATATAGATAACCACAAATTTATGTAAACCAGAAACAGAAATGTAATCTTTGGTATCCAGCTGAGTTCTCGTATTGTTTGCACGCGCGAAAGGCGCAAGAGAGTTCCCCCTCCCCCTCCCCCACCACCAGCCTCGCCGTCTGAAGTATCACCCTTCCATCCAAAGGTCTTCAGAGCTCATACAGAGAGCTGACTAACGCTGATAAAGGGGAAAGTTTGGTGATATTTCTGACGGTGCAATGGTCATGACTCACTTCATGTGAGGGTTAGTTGCAGGGGAACTACGGCAGTGATTAGGGTATTGGTAGCTTTGACTTGAGAAAAAGAGAGGGGGTGTCGGTGATGATATATGGGCTAAGGGGAGGGAGATAAAAAGATAGAAAGACCTAAGGGGAGGGATTCGGCAGCGATGGGGGTATAGTTATAGACAGACTTGACTCCGGGAAGAGGGGGTGTCGGCGATGATTGAAGCTAAAGGGAGGGAGAAAGGGAGAAAGACTGACAGGAAGGAAGAATCGGCAGTGACGGGGACCTAGCTGGGATGTGGGTGGGTATTTAGATAGACTAAGGTTAGGGACGGATCGAGGGGAATAGCCGAGTTTCCTCTGGCCCTGACACCATATGTCTGGTCCCTTCACCAGACATGGTGTCAGGGCCAGAGAAAACTCGGGCTAGGAGGGGAAATGATGCAGAATGTATTCAGGTTTTGCTTGGGGAGGGGAAGGGGAGGATTAGACAGTGGTGAGGATAGGTTTGGGGAAAGGTTCAGCAATGACGGACTTAGCACTCAGGGGTTTGTCGATTACGTTTTGTTGGGGGGGGGGGGGGGGGGGGGGGGTAGACATTGGGATTGGGCCCAAGAGGGAGGTGATAGTAATACGATAGACAGACTGAGCTATAGGAACACAGCAATCACAGGGAAACACTTATTATGTTAGTGTCGGTAATTCACTACCTGTAGATAATTCGCTAAGGAACGTGACCTCGGCAGTGATGGGGTTCTAGTGGGGAAGTGGGGTACACAGACTCACTGGGATGAAAGGTGATTTCACTAGTGATGGGGACCAAACCAGCGATGAGGTAAAATAGACACGGGAGGGGACGGGACAGGAGAAAGGGACGGGGCTTCGGGAGCGACGAGGGCCGGAGGGGATGGGGCTTACATACTAGGCGTGGAGGGGATGGAGACAAGCTTGAAGTGTTGCACAGGGATTTGAAGTGATCTATAGGGGTCGGACCCCGAGGTTAAATATTTCATGGAATGTGGCAAGCTCCTGCGGCTGGTTGGAGAAGAGAGTAGGGCTTGGATTAGGCAGTGACGTGGGGCCTAGATGGGCAAGGGATACGAGTGACCTAGTCACAGAGGGAAAGAACGAGATGAAAGGAGAAAGTAGTCTTGATAGAGGATGACCTGCGAAGAGACAAACAGCTATTGAGGACATACCGCGACGCGCATGCGTGTATTTCTCGTTAGATGTAGCTCGAAGGTACCTCGGGTATCAAGAGTATAGAACAAGACCAAGGTAGGAGGGTTTATGAATGTGCTGTGATACGGATAACCATTGGTTGATTGCGTACTAACACTGTATCTTAAGAATTTACAAAGAAAGGCCACGAATCCATCTAAGCTATCATAGAGCCAGAGAGCATTGCAAGTCCCTTTAAATTGAGCTTGCACAAGACTCACTGGATTGATTGGAAACTATTGACATACTGACTTATATCTAACACTAAAAGGACGTCACCGAGGGGACTGTCAGTTCTTTTGGATTACCAAATGCCAATGCACCCAATATTTCCCATGGTTCCTTCCCAATGATGAGCAATGCACTCTGGGACAAATTGCTGAAAACCGTATAAGGTACAAAAGGACTGGCAACGCCACAGGGACTTGGCACTATAATATATATATATATATATATATATATATATGGACTATCATTTGGAAAAGCGTGCCAAGCCCCTGTGGGCAACGCAATGGTATGGGACACTACCTATTTACACAAAAAGGCAATGATTCTGGCGCAGTCCTCGTTTTGGGATTTGGTGCAGCAGCTAAAATACATGTGCGACCTAGGATCGATACCGAGGCGCTGCAGAAGAAGAATATTTACAAGTCAGGTTTGCTTTGAATAATTTGGCAATATAAGACAAAGCTCCCGATAGATGATCATCGGAGACTGGAATCTTTCATTGCGATGTATACGTGTTGGAGGCTGACTCATTTTCCCCTGACAGTCCGCCGGCTGCACGTACATAGAAAGATAAAGTTATTGATTGGCGGGTACTGATCGACTGCAGGCTTTGTGCTGTATCGACTGAACTGTCGCCTGTACACGCACACTCCATAGAGACGGAGTTTTAAAGGCCTTACACACTTACGGGACCCGGTCTATGTGACAGGTTTTTGTACGTATATTAACAACACACATTTTATGTGTTTTTCCATTGCCCAGCAATGCTTAAGAAAGACCAGTGTACTAGCACAGGTGCTGCCACCTGTTATACACCATCATAAAACAGGGTCCAGAAAGGTCTACTGCCCCATTGAGTCTTTTGTTTGACACCATCATGCACACAGGGCTCAAAAAGGTCTACTGCCCCATAAAGACTTCTGTTGGATACCATAATATGCAAATTACCAGAAAGGCATATTGCCCCATAAAGCCTTTTGTTGGACACCTTCATATACACAGGGTCAATAGTGGTCTACTTCCCCATAAGGTCTTTCAAAGTGTTGGACAACATCATACACAAATTACCAGGAAGGTCTACTGCCCTATAAATCTACTCAAATATGTAAAATTCCGGCGGGAATGCGGGGACAAGTAAATGACATCGTAATTCTAACAAAAATTGAAAAGGGGGGGGGGGGGGGGGGGGGGGGTAACCGCCCGCTGATTCATGGATGGCAATCTACGCGAAATCCAATAATGGCACGCCCTTAAAATGAGAACAGGGGTAGTGACAACGATTAACAACATCGCATAAGTATGACGTCATATCGAATAACATAATGTATCATTTCCCGAATGAGATCGTGATGTTGGTCATAAAATGTTGCCATGGTCTTCATCAACCTATATTTAAAGAAACACTTATATTTTCGACATCTGCCACGAGAATCTTGATTTTTCAACGGTGACATGTTAACGCCTTTTATTGGAAGAGTATAGGTATTATTTTCTCGGGAACCATTGGCTATAGTCACTTTCCGGAAATTTACGAGAAAATATACTCGTAACTTACGGAAAGTACCGACCGTTCCCGACTGAGTAGTTGATCTACTTACTCTTCCTATTGACCTATTGACCTATAAATGCGTCAGTAGACCCCTCGCCGGATGACTAGTGAAGTGTAAACGGATCGTGTCCTTGATCGTGGTATCCGCCGGTGACAGATTCTGAATGTCTGACATTTGAGGGTATATCAGCGTCCACAACAAATATGATCAATATTAACATTCAGCGAAAATTTTATGCTGTTAAAGCGTTTCTATATCCACCGGATAACTGAATTGGGGAAGAGGGGCAAAATTTTATTTGTGATAACCGCTGTGATGAGTAACACTACCAGATCGTTACAGGCAAAGGTTGGAGTACGGCCGCTGCTGCTCAAGTCAATATACCGTAAATCACCCAGTTATCGGCATATGTACAGAATATATTCTCAGTCATTACCGTAAATCACCCAGTTAACGGCATATATACAGAATATATTCTCAGTCATTACCGTAAATCACCCAGTTAGAGACACAGAATATTTTCTCAGTCATTACCGTAAATCACCCAGTTATCGACATAGACACAGAATATATTCTCGGTCATTACCGTTAATCACCCAGTTATCGGCATATATACAGAATATATTCTCAGTCATTACTGTAAATCACCCAGTTATCGGCATATATACACAGAATATATTCTTAGCCATTACCGTAAATCACCCAGTTAGAGACACAGAATATTTTCTCAGTCATTACCGTAAATCACCCAGTTATCGACATAGACACAGAATATATTCTTAGTCATTACCGTAAATCACCCAGCTATCGGCATATATACAGAATATATTCTCAGTCATTACCGTTAATCACCCAGTTATCGGCATATATACACAGAATATATTCTCAGCCATTACCGTAAATCACCCAATTAGAGACACAGAATAAATTCTCAGTCATTACCGTAAATCACCCAGTTATCGGCATATATACACAGAATATATTCTCAGCCATTACCGTAAATCATCCAGTTAGAGACACAGAATATATTCTCAGTCATTACCGTAAATCACCTAGTTATCGGCATAGATACAGAATATATTCTCAGTAATTACCGTAAATCACCCAGTTATCGGCAAAGACACAGAATATATTCTCAGTCATTACCGTAAATCACAGTTATCGGCAAAGACACATAATATATTCTCAGTCATTACCGTAAATCACCCATTTATTGGTATAGACATAGAATATATTCTCAGTCATTACCGTAAATCACCCAGTTATCGGCATGGACACAGAATATATTCTCAGTCATTACCGTAAATCATCCAGTTATCGGCATGGACACAGAATATATTTTCAGTCATTACCGTAAATCACCCAGTTATTGGTATAGACAAATTAACCTCAAGATGAAAACTAAGTTTCAAATGCTTAATTTCAGGTATGTAAGTTAAATTACATAATTAAGATAATTTAGATTTTCGTATTATCGAGCGTCCGGAATATGATATGGACAAACGAGGTACACGTCGTCCGGATTGGTGGAAATTGGAACAGAAAGCTCATTCGGTACGGACAAACCAGTTTACGCTCGAGGAAAGTACAAGTTCGCAGAGATCATCTCAGAGCAGACCTAGTCGAGCCACAAGTATTGGAATGACAGTTTAATAGCTAGCTATACATCGGGGACAAACCCGATCGCACAGAGTTACAGCAACTACAAAGAGCATATCTACTGAAGCGAATGACGTGATGTGAACGTAATTCAAATTGATCCAGTGAAAGTAGGTCAATTTCATCATGCACTTTGGTCACATTGTATCCGGGATCCAGCACCTGCCTCCGACCCCAGAGTTAGTAGTGTCGCTTCCGCTTCCGCCAGACTGATGAAAGCTGTTTTATTATTCAAAGATTTAATCGATTGATTGATTGATACGGTTTTATCCTACAACCAGGATAATATAATTTTAGGCATGGCCTATGTGAGAGCGCAGAAATCCCGGTGCCCATGGAATTCGAGAAACAAGCACACATAATCTAGTGTACTAGAATAGTAAATCCCACGTTACAAAATGAATATATTGCCAACAGATCTATACACTGGTTTGTAATAAAGTATATATCAACAAGAATTATGATTTAGATAACTTACTACAAAAACTAATCGTAGAATAAGTCTTAAAATAGACTGATTGAGCGATGACAAGGTGACGGGACAGCAGATCTCGCAGATGAGCAGCAGACGACAACAACAAAAAATCGGAAGTCCTCTTTATTTTATGTGCTATATTTGGTAAACTTGTATGCAACTCGAACGGACCGGAGCTGCACTCGTAAAACACCGGAAATATTTTCGTTGAAAATTATACCGTTACGTTTTGAATATAAAAAATTAAGAACTTGTTCGTGATAAATTTTATTAACAAATTCTAACTAGTGTGAAGTCAAACATTTGCATATTTTTAAAATCTTGATATTTTGTAATCTCCCGAGAATGTGACTTTGAATACAGTCTTGCGCAACACTGGATCTTGTCGTGACTTCCTGTTTCCGGTTACTGAGAAAGTTTTTGAACTCTAAGTATATTGGGGGAAAAGGGGGGTTTCCGAGACATCTCTACCATTAAGTTCGCTACGCGAACGGGCTTTGCCCGTTCGAGCTGCGCTCTCTATTAAGACCAAGACCAAAATTTAAGGGATTTGAAGGGATTTTCCGCACGCGGGACAATTTCTGGCTGTTCTGTACCTTTAAAGAATTCTTTCTTATGTCTTTTAAAACTATTGTCAGCATCAAAATATCTTTCATGTGGCCAGTTTGAACAAATGAGATTAGAGAGAATATCTCGGCCAAAATTAAATCAAAACGCCTTAATATAGCACCTTTGGGAATTCGGAACCGAAGGGCATCGTTGGATCATATATTTTATGGAAGTATTCGTTAAAATACACAATTATATACACTCTTAACATAAGTTCTGCTGGGGTCGCAATTCCATAGCTTCGTTAGGATTATTTCTTGTCGATCAACACGTCAAATAGCTACAGTATATAGTTTCCCTATTATGACGCAATCGGGACCGTGCGAACGTTTGTAAATGCGATATATCTAGATCTATATATACTTACTATAAATTAAATACCGCATTGTTGATGTGGTAAACATAAAATAAAAACATAAGTAGATGCTTTCGTGCAATTTCAAAGTATCATATGAAATCCTTAATTCAATCCCTTTATACAGTTTTAAGATTTACAACCAATCCAATAGACGGTACAACATACACTATCGCTATCTCGACTAATTACCCTTTTTTGATGTTTATTTGTGTTTTAACAGCACACGATGGAAATCAAAGGACGGTACTAACTCGAATGGGACCACCTTAAGGTATTTTTATAATGCTATTTTTACTGAAATGACACGTAGCAGACATGATGACATATTTCCCTCTTTTATACGATACCGGAATGGACCATATACATATGTATATGTTTCCCTGTGCGTCATTTTGAGTGTTGAGCGTCAAGCACGGGCCATCAAAACCATTTGTTTGTCATCATGATCCGTAGACAGAACCGTTCGCTTTCATTCATCAATTGGCGGACGCGAATGGAGACATAAGAAAAGAGCCTAGAATAGTTTGTCCGAGGAAGTGGTGTCATCCGCCACTCTAAAACAATTTAAAACAACCCTAAACAAATCATGGAAAGATAAGAACATTATAATTCTGTCCAGAGTGCTATCAAAATCAACCGGAACCGGAAACACATATTGTGATGGGTCAGATAGGCGAAACGCCTATAGAAGACCTCGACAACAGGTAACAGGTAATAGAGAAGAGATGGGGGTATCAAATTTAGTCGCCCCGTACGAATCATGTAATGGTTGAGGCCAGTATTATGTGTGAGGCTGATACCTCAAGACATCATATCAACAGAGTATAAGTGCATATTATGTGACCTACATACATCATGTGATCTTCTACATACATTATGTGACCTTCTACATACATTATGTGACCTTCTACACACATTATGTGACCTACATACATTATGTGACCTTCTACATACATTATGTGACCTTCTACACACATTATGTGACCTACACACATTATGTGACCTTCTACATACATTATGTGACCTTCTACACATTATGTGACCTACATACATTATGTGACCTTCAACACACATTTGTGACCTTCTACATACATTATGTGACCTTCTACATACATTATGTGACCTTCTACATACATTATGTGACCTTCTACATACATTATGCGACCTACACACATTCTGTGACCTTCTACACTCTATAACCTACACACATTAGGTGACCTTCTACACACATTATGTGACCTACACACATTATGTGACCTACACACATTATGTGACCTTCTACATACATTATGTGACCTACACACATTATGTGACCTTCAACACACATTTTTGACCTTCTACACACATTATGTGACCTACACACATTATGTGACCTTCTACATACATTATGTGACCTTCTACATACATTATGTGACCTACACACATTATGTGACCTTCTACATACATTATGTGACCTTCTACATACATTATGTGACCTTCTACATACATTATGTGACCTTCTACATACATTATGTGACCTTCTACACACATTATGTGACCTTCTACATACATTATGTGACCTTCTACACACATTATGTGACCTTCTACATACATTATGTGACCTTCTACATACATTATGTGACCTACACACATTATGTGACCTTCTACATACATTATGTGACCTTCTACATACATTATGTGACCTTCTACATACATTATGTGACCTTCTACATACATTATGTGACCTTCTACACACATTATGTGACCTTCTACATACATTATGTGACCTTCTACACACATTATGTGACCTTCTACATACATTATGTGACCTTCTACATACATTATGTGACCTTCTACATACATTATGCGACCTACACACATTCTGTGACCTTCTACACTCTATAACCTACACACATTAGGTGACCTTCTTCACACATTCTTTGACCTTCTACACATATTCTGTGACTTTCTACACCCACCTGCCATCTTCTTCACACATTGATCACTTGTTCTGACATAAACAAGTAAGATTTTATCGCAGACTATTATTGACCATGGCTGTCGACCGGACACACGCCCACGTTATTGGTATGTTGTGATATGCCGGATTGTGACCATTACAGTTAATGGGGTGGGATACTGCTATAACAACCAGTTACATCCTCTCCTTAGCGGTATAAACCAGCTTTCTCCTTGTGTCTGATAAACACAGGGACGTCGATTGACGCAAACTCTTTAGCCCCAATGTCCGTATACATTATATTAATTCACGGACCATTGAGCTAGAAGTATTAAGTCTGTGTGCATACAATCATACATACATACTTTGTGACAATAGGGAAGGGAAGCAATGCATTCAAACTTTATTCATTTTACAAAAAAAAGGAGAAACAAGTCATATCAACTTAATCACGCTTGTTTGCCCGGATTGAAACGTGCAAGGGGTCTTACTGTGGGTGGAAACCAGAGCATCCGGGGAAAAGTCATCTGGTCGGGTTGGTGACCCCATACCTTTTCACGTCCGATCGGGGAATCGAACCCCGGCCGCCTTAGGTCAAACGCAAGTTCGTTACCACTGTGCAACCCGACCACACATGGACGTTACAATTGTATATTATGTAAATCGTGGTGTACAATACATTTTATCTGTAAAAGTAAATGTTTAAACTTTTGTTTGAAGAACTTCGTTATTCTTTAGGTTTAAGCCTTGTTTTCTCTGGCTCAAACATGCTGAACATTTTGGCATTTTATGCATACACACCAGTTAACTTCGAGTTTTTATCAATGTATTGTGATGGAATGATAATCACTTCGTAGGCGTCAGACTCGAAGGATGACATCATTTCATTTTTATAGTAATGATTTTTTTTGGGGGGATGGAATGTTAATTTCCTATTTATAGCTTCATTCACTTTGAACGTTGACCTTTGAACTCCAAAAGAATTGCCAAGCAAACATTTCGAGACGGAAACGAATCATCTCAAGGTTTGTTCAAACCAACAGGAACTTAACCTCTTCGAGAAACGTGTATAAATGAAGCTTGGCCTTCCATTTGATACTTCCGAACATAGGGACTTCTCACGAATCCTAAACTCGGTGGTCCGTATTTTCGTACATACGTATATGAACCGCGGATTTAAGTTATACCAAGTTCCTGTTTTTCACATAAAACCCAAGAAATCGTCAGGCGTATACGTGTCTTAGGCCAATGATAACTTGACCTTATAAGCAGAACAATTGCTAATGTATAGTGACCTTGACATCTGAATTTTGATTTGCCAACCAAGCACGTTCCGTAGGGAAACACAATGTATGAATGAGTTTGACCACACCAAACATGACCTTGCCCTTCTATCTCTCCAACAACGGAAAAGAGTGGTACGCGCGTGGCTATAACTTCGTCACTGACCTTCGATAAAGTTCGGTATCACAGGGACTTGGTACGAATTTCCAATCCACGATCCATGTATATTATCATAGTATCGTTAAAATACCTATCTATAGTCGGTTTGAAATTCGTGCCAAGTCCCTCTGTTCACATAGATATTTTTATTTCAGCCAGACCCTTTGCTAGTATTCTGTTTAGACTTGAAACAAATTTCCATGTCCATATGATGTATGTGTGTTTTGAATACATGTAAAATAAATGGACCGTAGGGATTTGAAATTTCTGTCTAATCCCTGTGAATCCGAACCGATGAAAGTGCTTTACTGAATCCGACGATTTTTCGCTCTGATGACGTTTTAGGTTGTGTGTTACTAACTTTCCAGATATCGGTCAACTCCTCCAGTATAATTGAGGACACATGATCGTGACCCCGTGACTGCTATAGAAATTCTGGGCCAGACAATCACCAGCCCCCTCTTCACGGCGATACAGAGATCGGGGCCACTGTGACTGACCTCCTCGTTACCTTTCGGTCAGTCACTCGTAGATAGATCTGGGAACGAGGTTTCCTATGTCTGGACGATCTATGGCAACTTGTTAACGGCCGTATTGTCGACCAAATATTTTATTTTCACTCAGCCACACTTTGTGCGGAACAAAAGATCACATTTATATAACGCAGTGATTCACATATTCTTAAACATTATGATTCACATTTTCTTCGACATTATCTTTGTACATATAGTAAATACAGTGATTCACATATTCTGAAACATTATTTTTGTGCATATGGTAAATACAATGATTCACATATTCTTAATTTTATCTTTGTACATGTGGTAAATACAGTTTCACATATTCTTAAACATTATGATTCACATTTTCTTAGACATTATGATTCACATTTTCTTCGACATTATCTTTGTACATATGGTAAATACATTGATTCACATATTCTTTAACATAATCTTTGTACATGTGGTCAATACAGTGATTCACATATTTTTAAACATTATGATTCACATTTTCTTAAACATTATCTTTGTACATATGGTAAATACAATGATTCACATATTCTTAGATATTACCTTTGTACATATGGTAAATGCAGTTTCACATATTATCTTTGTAAATATGGTAAATGCAGTTTCACATATTATCTTTGTACATATGGTAAATGCAGTTTCACATATTATCTTTGTACATATGGTAAATACAGTGATTCACATATTCTAAACATTATCTTTGTATACGTATATGGTATATGCTTTGAAATTGCACAAAACTCATTTCTACTTGGGAGTATTACAATGTAACAACTAACATGCTTTCATGTGTACACGGCAATTATTATAATGAACATTGAGTAGTAATATAATACATGGTAATACAAAATGTTCACTATGAAAAATACCATCATTGTAAACATACATGTTTGTCAAAAAAGATTTTATTCAATTAAGAGTTAAGAGCTTAAACATATTGGATAATTTCAATACCTTTTCTATAAATGTACTTACATTCATTTAATGTTTCACAGTGGAAGCTTATTTATTGTTTGATAAATCGATTACTGTTAAAGTGTTCTTTTCTTTTCTCTTTTTAAAACTCTTCTCTAGAGGAGCTGAATCCAAACACGTAAGAAGTTACTGACATCCCTATCAACAAGGAACGAAAAAAACAATTCATCGCTATGCCTGGTATGTATGGAATTTCACATCTAAGAAATTTATTTTGATAGATCGGTTTTTAATTTATTTATGTTCGATCAAACATGGTTTCGAAAATCGGTGAAAAAGTACGAAGGTTTTTTTAATCTGGAAAATGTCATATTTCCTAAGGATGAATTCAATGACGGAGACTTGTGTACATGACCTAGATAATTGTGATGTTGACAAAAAGACGCATACGTATACCTTTCCGGAATACTTGGTTTGGTTTTGTCATTCAAGGGTCGCCCATCATCGGATACCCACGGTTGATTGGTGTAGGTGCAATCAACCGTGGGTGTCCATAGTGCAATCAACCGTAGCCAGGTATCCGTAATGCAATCAACCATGGTTATCCGTAGTGCAATCAACCGTAGGCATCCGTATTGCGATCAACAGTGGGTATCCGTAGTGCGATCAACACTGATATCCGTAGTGCAATCAACACTGATATCCGTAGTGCAATCAACACTGATATCCGTAGTGCGATCAACAGTGGGTATCCGTAGTGCGATCAACAGTGGGTATCCGTAGTGCGATCAACAGTGGGTATCCGTAGTGCGATCAACAGTGGGTATCCATAGTGCAACCAACCGTGGGTATCCATAGTGCAACCAACCGTGGGTATCCATAGTGCAACCAACCGTGGGTACCCGTAGTGCAATCAACAGTGGGTATCCGTAGTGCAATCAACCGTTGGTATCCGTAGTGCAATCAACCGTGGGTGTCTGTAGTGCAACCAACCGTGGGTATTCGACGTCCGTAGCGTAGTGCAATCAACCGTGGGTATCCGGCGATGAGGGTTGCTTTGTGATTAAGAGCCACAGTTTCGTTCAGACTTCTGAAAAAAGGTTTTCTTGAGAATTCACCAGAAAGAATAAGACATTATCATTTGGAATTGTTTCTTTGATAAATAAAAACGTGTGTCACTATATAATATATACTACAATAAGAACTTACCTTGGGGCTTTTTAGAGCTTCATATATTTCATAAATATTTACAGTTAAAAATGGCGTTTAAACCGTTACGGACTGAATGTCCATCACGCGGTAGTACACGTGTGTGTCGGGCTGAGTCTGCATGCACCAATCATGCAAAATAAGTACACGTGCCCCGGGTTTCGTATCCTTTCGCAGTCAAGAGACTTTCTCCGTGGGGACGCGACCCATGTACTCCAACATATCCCGGAGTGCATTGAGAGAGTCCTCGTAATAGTGTAACGGGTTGTTAAGTTGTTGGCATTGGAAGGGCGGGGCGCAATATAAATCTAAATCAGAATAGATTTAAAATAACCAATTCTCAAATTATTCATGTCATTGTGTGTGTGTTTTTTCTTATTCTTTTAAAACTCTTTAAAACTTTTCTTAACTTTAACCAATTATCATTTCACTATGGTTGGAGCTTTCCTTTACATTAGCCATTTATCATACCTCATGGTTTGTGTCTGTCTTAACTACAACCAAAGAGAGGTTATGCCTGTCTTAACTATAACCAAACAGGGGTGCGTGTTTATCTTAACTATAACCAAACAGAGGGTTGTGTCAGTCTTAACTATAACCAAACAGAGGGTTGTGTCAGTCTTAACTCTAACCAAAGAGAGGTTTGTGTCTGTCTTAACTATAACCAAACAGAGGTTTGTGTCTGTCTTAACTATAACCAAACAGAGGTTTGTGCCTGTCTTAACTACAACCAAACAGAGGTTTGTGTCTGTCTTAACTATAACCAAACAGAGGTTTGTGTCTGTCTTAACTATAACCAAACAGAGGTTTGTGCCTGTCTTAACTACAACTAAACAGAGGTTAGTGTCTGTCTTAACTCTAACCAAACAGAGGTTTGTGTCTGTCTTTACTATAACCAAACAGAGAGTTGTGTCTGTTTTAACTATAACCAAACAGAGGTTTGTGTCTATCTTAACTATAACCAAACAGAGAGTTGTGTCTGTCTTAACTCTAACCAAACAGAGGTTTGTGTCTGTCTTAACTATAACCAAACAGGGGTGTGTGTTTATCTTAACTAGAACCAAACAGAGGGTTGTGTGTATCTTAACTATAACCAAACAGAGGTTTGTGTCAGTCTTAACTATAACCAAACAGAGGTTTGTGTCAGTCTTAACTATAACCAAACAGAGGTTTGTGTCAGTCTTAACTATAACCAAACAGAGGTTTGTGTCTGTCTTAACTATAACCAAAAAGAGAGTTGCGTTTATCTTAACTTTAACCAAAAAGAGAGTTGCGTTTATCTTAACTTTAACCAAACAGAGGTTTGTGTCTATCTTAACTATAACCAAATAGAGGTTTGTGTTTATCTTAACTTTAACCAAACAGAGGCTTGTGTCTGTCTTTACTATAACCAAATAGAGGTTTCTGTCTGTCTTAACTATAACCAAACAGAGGTTTCAGTCTGTCTTAACTATAACCAAACAGAGGTTTGTTTCTGTCTTAACTCTAACCAAACAGAGGGTTGTGTCTGTCTTAACTATAACCAAACAGAGGTTTCTGTCTGTCTTAACTCTAACCAAACAGAAGTTTGTGTTTATCTTAACTATAACCAAACAGGGGTTTCTGTCTGTCTTAACTCTAACCAAACAGAAGTTTGTGTTTATCTTAACTATAACCAAACAGAGGGTTGTGTTTATCTTAACTATAACCAAACAGGGGTGTGTGTTTATCTTAACTATAACCAAACAGAGGGTTGTGTTTATCTTAACTTTAACCAAACAGAGGTTTGTGTCTATCTTAACTATAACCAAACAGAGGTTTATGTCTGTCTTTACTATAACCAAATAGAGGTTTCTGTCTGTCTTAACTATAACCAAACAGAGGTTTGTGTCTATCTTAACTCTAACCAAACAGGGTTAGTGTCTGTCTTAACTATAACCAAACAAAGGTTAGTGTCTGTCTTAACTATAACCTAACAGAGGTTAGTGTCTGTCTTAACTATAACCAAACAGAGGTTAGTGTCTGTCTTAACTATAACCAAACAGAGGTTTGTGTCTGTCTTAACTACAACCAAACAGAGGTTTGTGTCTGTCTTAACTACAACCAAACACAGGTGTGTGTCTGTCTTAAATATAACCAAACAGAGGTTAGTGTCTGTCTTAACTATAAACTAACAGAGGTTAGTGTCTGTCTTAACTATAACCAAACAGAGGTTAGTGTCTGTCTTAACTATAACCTAACAGAGGTTAGTGTCTGTCTTAACTATAACTAAACAGAGGTTTGTGTCTGTCTTAACTACAACCAAACACAGGTGTGTGTCTGTCTTAAATATAGCCAAAGAGGTTTGTGTTTATCTTAACTCTAACCAAACAGAGGTTTGTGTCTATCTTAACTATAGCCAAAGAGGTTTGTGTTTATCTTAACTCTAACCAAACAGAGGTTAGTGTCTGTCTTAACTATAACCAAACAGAGGTTTGTGTCTGTCTTAACTATAGCCAAAGAGGTTTGTGTTTATCTTAACTCTAACCAAACAGAGGTTAGTGTCTGTCTTAACTATAACCAAACAGAGGCTTGTGTTTGTCTTAACTATAAATAAACAGAGGTTTGTGTTTATCTTAACTCTAACCAAACAGAGGTTTGTGTTTATCTTAACTCTAACCAAACAGAGGTTTGTGTCGGTCTTAACTCTAACCAAACAGAGGTTTGTGTCGTTCTTAAATATAGCCAAAGAGGTTTGTGTTTATTTTAAACTTTAACCAAATAGAGGTTTCTGTCTGTATTAACTATAACCTAACAAAGATTTATGTCTACCTTAACTATAACCAAACAGATTGTTGTGTCTATCTTAACTCTGACCAAACAGAGGTTTGTGTCTATCTTAACTCTAACCAAACAGAGGTTAGTGTCTGTCTTAACTATAACCTAACAGAGGTTTGTGTCTGTCTTAACTATAACTAAACAGAGGTTAGTGTCTGTCTTAACTATAACCTAACAGAGGTTAGTGTCTGTCTTAACTATAACCAAACAGAGGTTAGTGTCTGTCTTAACTATAACCTAACAGAGGCTTGTGTTTGTCTTAACTATAACTAAACAGAGGTTTGTGTTTATCTTAACTCTAACCAAACAGAGGTTTGTGTTTATCTTAACTCTAACCAAACAGAAGTTTGTGTTTATCTTAACTATAACCAAACAGGGGTTTCTGTCTGTCTTAACTCTAACCAAACAGAAGTTTGTGTTTATCTTAACTATAACCAAACAGAGGGTTGTGTTTATCTTAACTATAACCAAACAGGGGTGTGTGTTTATCTTAACTATAACCAAACAGAGGGTTGTGTTTATCTTAACTATAACCAAACAGAGGTTTGTGTCTATCTTAACTCTAACCAAACAGAGGTTTGTGTCTGTCTTTACTATAACCAAATAGAGGTTTCTGTCTGTCTTAACTATAACCAAACAGAGGTTTGTGTCTGTCTTAACTATAACCAAACAGAGGGTTGTGTTTATCTTAACTATAACCAAAGATATGTTTGTGTCTATCTTTACTTTAACTAAAGAGATGTTTGTGTATGTCTTAACTATAACCAAACAGAGGTTTGTGTCTGTCTTAATTATAACCAACCAGAGGTTTGTGTTTATCTTAACTATAACCAAACAGAGGTTAGTGTCTGTCTTAACTATAACCTAACAGAGGTTAGTGTCTGTCTTAACTATAACCAAACAGAGGTTAGTGTCTGTCTTAACTATAACCTAACAGAGGTTAGTGTCTGTCTTAACTATAACTAAACAGATGTTTGTGTCTGTCTTAACTACAACCAAACACAGGTGTGTGTCTGTCTTAAATATAGCCAAAGAGGTTTGTGTTTATCTTAACTCTAACCAAACAGAGGTTTGTGTCTATCTTAACTATAGCCAAAGAGGTTTGTGTTTATCTTAGCTCTAACCAAACAGAGGTTAGTGTCTGTCTTAACTATAACCAAACAGAGGTTTGTGTCTGTCTTAACTATAGCCAAAGAGGTTTGTGTTTATCTTAACTCTAACCAAACAGAGGTTAGTGTCTGTCTTAACTATAACCAGAGGCTTGTGTTTGTCTTAACTATAACTAAACAGAGGTTTGTGTTTATCTTAACTCTAACCAAACAGAGGTTTGTGTTTATCTTAACTCTAACCAAACAGAGGTTTGTGTCGGTCTTAACTCTAACCAAACAGAGGTTTGTGTCGTTCTTAAATATAGCCAAAGAGGTTTGTGTTTATTTTAAACTTTAACCAAATAGAGGTTTCTGTCTGTATTAACTATAACCTAACAAAGATTTATGTCTACCTTAACTATAACCAAACAGATTGTTGTGTCTATCTTAACTCTGACCAAACAGAGGTTTGTGTCTATCTTAACTCTAACCAAACAGAGGTTAGTGTCTGTCTTAACTATAACTAAACAGAGGTTAGTGTCTGTCTTAACTATAACCTAACAGAGGTTAGTGTCTGTCTTAACTATAACCAAACAGAGGTTAGTGTCTGTCTGAACTCTAACCAAACAGAGGTTTGTGTTTATCTTAACTATAACCAAACAGAGGTTTGTGTCTGTCTTAACTATAACTAAACAGAGGTTAGTGTCTGTCTTAACTATAACCTAACAGAGGTTAGTGTCTGTCTTAACTATAACCAAACAGAGGTTAGTGTCTGTCTTAACTATAACCAAACAGAGGTTTGTGTCTGTCTAAACTATAACCTAACAGAGGTTAGTGTCTGTCTTAACTATAACCAAACAGAGGCTTGTGTCTGTCTTAACTATAACTAAACAGAGGTTAGTGTCTGTCTTAACTATAACCAAACAGAGGTTAGTGTTTGTCTAAACTATAACTAAACAGTGGTTATATCTGTCTGAACTCTAACCAAACAGAGGTTTGTGTCTGTCTTAACTATAACTAAACAGAGGTTTGTGTTTATCTTAACTCTAACCAAAGAGAGGTTTGTGTTTATCTTAACTATAACCAAACAGAGATTTGTGTTTGTCTCAACTATAACCAAACAGAGATTTATATCTGTCTTAATTCCATCCATTTCTCACGTCCCTGTGCCGTGCCTTTCTTGAATATAATTTAATTCCATGCCCTGGTTATATGTACTTGTCTCAATTGCGGCCTTATCTGACAATTGACAAATGTCCATGAATAAATATGTTCAGCACACAAACTATGCCCATCCTTCTTGTGTATTGTCAATATATATTAATATACATCCCCGGAAAGAAGACATTACTTAAATCAGATAAATGGAGGCTGACTTCAGCGATCAACAGTGTGTTTTCATTACCGTCCAAAGATCAATTATTTAAATTTCGGAATTAAAAACGGTCCGCCGAACCGACTCTCAATGCCAAACCATCCCATTTAAAAAAAAAACTTCTTTGGAAGGCAATGCTTCTGCCGAGTGAGAAAAATCGATAAGTCCCATTACCAAGGATTGCCCAAGAACGGTTCTCTTCATATATCTGTTTGCGTGTCTGTTTTCTATTTACTTGTAAAGCATGTTTGGTTTCAGTTAATTATTACTCTAAGCTTTCGTTTCCTAATCAGAAGTTAGTGTTAAATCCTGCACCCGTAAGGGTGTTAAATGGTTCACAATATTTTACCATCCATGCTAATTTTGTTTCACATAACCCGGTATTTTTTTATAATTACTGTTTGTGTGTGGGCGTGTACATGAATCGTCTTTGAATTTCTATAGATGCGACATTTCAAACTGGTATCATTCACGTGGTGTCAAAAGTCTCACTGGTAAATAAAAGAATGACGTCATAAACAGACTATTAAAGCGTCAATGAAACGACATTCCTTGTTATCATCAAGTCATTCAAATGTTTGCTTTTTACGATGGTCTTCATGTTAGACAAAAGAAACATCAAAATGACCAAGACTGATTTGCGTTCATAGACATATGAATGGAATTTCTTTTGACTTTCAGCTCAACTGCATGATATTACCAAACGCTGTGGTAATGCTATACCTATGTAAATATATTAATAAAACAATAAATTACTCTTATGACAAACTGTAGGACCACAATTGAAGTGGTCGCCATTTTACTTCTTGATCTATTTAAGTGATGGACGCTATGGTAAGCGTGTATCCGATTAATTAATATATATTTTTAAGGTATCGGTGATTCGTATTGCAGAATATGAAAAATTCTCTAAAAGTGAAGATAAATTAATGAATATCAATAAAAAGGATACTACAAAAAGGAGGGGGGGGGGGGGGGGGGGGGTGTAAATGGAAAACCGAAAAATAAAGCTCCACTTTAATTATTTTCTCGTTCATGTCTACGCTATTGTGTCAATAAACAAGCCTATTATGTCTAGAAATTGAATGGTTAAGCAATCGAATCTTATGTCGTTTAAAAGTCCTGTACTTGTGAAGTGCCTTTTTAAGGCCACACTTCTCAAAGTCTACAATCTACAGAAAGGACAATTAAACGGAACAGTCAAAAGGGACACTGTTTCTTTAAGGCGTTATTTGACGACGGGGTTTTAATTAGAAGTCATAAATATTTTGCTAAAATGACTCCACTTTCGACTAGACGTTTAGCCGTACTCCCGACAGACTGTGTATTTAGTGAACCAGTATCGACCAGTGGTCTCAGTGAGTGACCAGCGATGGTCAGCGGTCCAGAATGACCAGAGGCACGTAATATTTACTGTACATGTTGTTATGGATGGGATGTTTACGTCTAAATTTCCAGACACGATGACATAATTGACCGTCTTAATTCGGTCTATATAACACTTCAGTCAAAACAAGTCTGGGACATTTTGTATAAAAAAAAATCCATAACCAAAGACTCCAAGCTATTCAAATTCAGAGATTGATTTGGATTTTCAAGTTTTTTTTTATTAAAATATAAAATATAAAAAGATAAATAGAAAATAATAATAAAGGTACAACACAGCATCCTCTACTTCCAAAACCTGGCACGTCCTTAAATTACCCTGGCTGTTAATAGGACGTTAAACAAAATAAACCAAACCAAACCATTAGGAGAAACAAATAATATTCTCGTGTACCCTGTTAAACAAACTCTAATTCTATTCTACACTGATAAGGAGAATCAAATAATATTCTCGTGTCCCCTATGATACAAACTTTAATTCTACTCGATACTGACAAGAATCAAATAATATTCTCACGCCCCTGTGCTACAAACTCTAATTCTATTCTACACTGATTAGGAGAATCAAATAATATTCTCATGTCCCTGTGATGAAAACCCTTATTCTACTCTACACTGATTAGGAGAATCAAATAATATTATCATGTCCCTGTGATGAAAACTCTTATCCTACTCTTCGCTGATTAGGAGAATCAAATAATATTCTCGTGTCCCCTGTGATACAAACTCTTATTCTACTCTACACTGATAAGAAGAATCAAATAATATTCTCACGCCCCTGTGATACAAACTCTTATTCTACTCTACACTGATTAGGAGAATCAAATAATATTCTCATGCCCCTGTGATTCAAACTCTAATTCTACTCTACACTGATTAGGAGAATCAAATAATATTCTCACGCCCCTGTGATGCAAACTCTAATTCAACTCTACACTGATTAGGAGAATCAAATAATATTCTCACGCCCCTGTGATGCAAACTCTTATTCTACTCTACACTGATAAGGAGAATCAAATAATATTCTCACGCCCCTGTGATGAAAACTCTTATTCTACTCTACACTGATAAGGAGAATCAAATAATATTCTCATGTCCCCTGTGATGCAAACTCTTATTCTACTCTACACTGATAAGGAGAATCAAATAATATTCTCATGTCCCTGTGATGAAAACTCTTATTCTACTCTTCGCTGATTAGGGGAAACCGGGGGCCGTGGTGGCCGAGTGGTTAAGGTGTCCCGACACTTTATCACTAGCCCTCCACCTCTGGGTTGCGAGTTAGAAACCTACGTGGGTCAGTTGCCAGGTACTGACGGTAAGCCGGTGGTTTTTCTCTGGGTACTCCGGCTTTCCTCCACCTCCAAAACCTGGCACATCCTTAAATGACCCTGGCTGTTAATAGGACGTTAAACAAAATAAACCAAACCAAACCATTAGGAGAAACAAATAATATTTTCGTGTCCCCTTTTAAACAAACTCTAATTCTACTCTATACTGATTAGGAGAAACAAATAATATTCTCACGCCCCTGTGATGCAAAACTCTTATTCTACTCTTCACTAATTAGGAGAATCAAATAATATTCTCGTGTCCCCTGTGATACAAACTTTAATTCTACTCGATACTGACAAGAATCAAATAATATTCTCGTGTCCCCTGTGATACAAACTTTAATTCTACTCGATACTGACAAGAATCAAATAATATTCTCGTGTCCCCTGTGATACAAACTCTGATTCTACTCTACGCTGATTATGAGAATCAAATAATATTCTTAGGCCCCTGTGTAAGTCTGATATTACTATGTGCTGATTCAGATATATCAAAAGTATGCTCTTGCCTCTGTAATACAAATATCCGAGGACGTAGTATTCTCGTGCCCCTGTGTACACATATATGATTATACTCTCCACTTAAAATATTACTAACTCTCGTGCCCCTGTGATACCGAGAACTATGTATGAGGTGATGTGTGCCGTCTGAGGTCGGCAGTGTAATGATGTATTCGAGGTTGGATTGCGAATTGTCGTGTGATAATGAGGCTCGTCCGGGTCATAAATAGTCTCGATGTCTACTTGGACCTCATTGTCACAGGGACACGGATCGGAATTTTGTTACAATAGTGCAGTTTTTTTGGCATTGTCAGACGGTTACTCGCATACTTGTGACAAGAGTGAGTAATAAATCGTGAAATCTTGAACTTATGGTAAAAGTGACATCCCTATATGTTGATAATCGTCCAATAAAATATCACACACACATCCAGATAAGTCGAGTGTAACAATTCATTACGCCCCAGTGCACATGACAGTGTGTTCCGTAACAGATTGCACATACTTAAAGGCGCGCGTATATGCTTTGGGGGGAAAGGAAACATAACATGCACGCGTCAAAGCGATTAAGCTACAGAAACTTTATAGTTTCTTATGGCGCATTGTCGCTCTTCGCATGCGCACTGTCGTTCTTCGCATGCGCATTGTTGCTCTTCGCATGCGCACTGGTTACAATGGGTGATCTGGACTTAGCTACGCGGGAAAAGCCAAATGAAATCACGTGGGTGCGAATGACGAGCTCGCGCAGCGTTCTGCTCATGCGTTTGCCTAAGACATGATTAATTTTAATGTTATTGTTTTACACTGATCTAGATATTTAAAAACACGGTTGCGGGCACTTTTCAGTTTCGTAATTTAGGGAAAGTCTTAGTTTTGTGATATATTTTAAAAATAATTACGCCTGATAATATCCAGTCGCCCTTAAGCGACACAAGGTCAACGCCACACCCTTGTATTGAAGGTGTGCCTTTAATATTAAGAATGACGTTTCCTACGTACGTTTGTATATCTGTATATGGACTATACGTAGGTGTAATCGCTTTATATAGATTCTGTTATCTATCGTTATCATCAGTACTTAATACAGATGTATACCTACAGTGTACACTGTACGCTGCACGTGCTCCGTAATATGACGCAATGATGGTTTATCAAGGGGAGATAACCCTAAATCTGACCTCGGATTCAATGATGTTGGAACCAATCACACATATACATATATATACCACGTTGGTATAGTAGGATCAAAATTAGACCTTTGTAGATCAGGTAAATATAGGGTCGGGCTAAACTTGTGACGTTCGTTTGATCTCTTAATCTTTCATATCTGATACAGATAAACACCGCGATAAAGGGGCTCTTTACCAGGACATTATTTAATCTTCAAAATAATAATTATATCCTTATTTTTTATCATGTATTTTATGAGTGACTCTATGCAATATAGATATGTATGTACAAACTATGGTATAATGACTTAAAACTTCATTTTACCAATCAGTCTGGTACTAAATATATAAGATATCCTTAAGGGTGAACCGAAACATTTTGAGCCTCTAGACGTCCCTATTAGAGGTCAATGTATGGCGCCTATATTATTTCTCGGGCGTCCTGGGTTGGTCAAGTTCATGTCATATCGAGGCTTTGGGATGAACAACAGTATTATAATTGGACAACTAGTGTAGGTAACTGGACATTTTTTTTAAATAGCATTATGTGGTTTGTGACACAATGTTAGTGTTGACATTTGTACTTCGCCTAAGAAGTGGCATAACCCCTTAACATATGACGCAATGCATATCGCCGTGTTACATAATACTCTTGAGTTCTCAACGTAATAAGCTTTTCAATCAGAAGGTAATATCAACATCTCGATTAATTCCGTCAAAGTTCGGAATCGATTCCGAGTCACAACGGGATTGACCGTGGTGTAACGATTGACCTTTAAGGTAATGCGTTACCGTACATGACGCCGTTGGGTGATATGTGTATCTCAAAACAACTTACTCACATATCAATGACGTAGTACCCACCTACTGTGAATAGTCTCGTCGTCTAGATTGAGCTTTGCATTATTGATAGATTTTGTGTGCCGACTTTCAGGGTTCAGTACATGCCGGGATGTAATTAAAGATACTCTACAGACTTTGCTGATTATAACAAACATTGTGTTGAAAGTGTATTTTATCACGCAAACCAAACGTGTATTGTAACAGAAAAAAAAATCTGTGTCAGAAAAATTAACTTATAAAGTACAGTGTCCCGTGCATGGGGGTACTCCACGCGGCATTATGGGTAAAGAGACGTTTTCACTGGACGGGTTTAATCTATGATGGTAATTAGTAAACTTTCTGTATATTCGAATATGTCGAACCAAAGATGATTGTCAATGTGGACTTTTATATTATACAGTTTTGATTTTTGAGAAAAATATAAGCCTGGCCACTTCAAAAGTAATAGTTTTCTGGTATAGTCGAAGGCACAGGGATTTGGCACTTCCAACACTGTGGTCAGTAAATACTTAATAATAATATATATAAACGGACCATTGGTTTTGATGATTTGTGTCAAGTCCCTGTGATCGTAGTCATACGTTCATTTATATAACCAGAAGGTTGTGTCATTTTTTATAGTTTATCTTGCATCGCCTTATAATATAAGGACGTCAACTCCATTTTGATAAAAAGAAAGGAAAATGTAATACGTCACATTCCTTCATAACTTATTGTGTATGTGTGTTGATATCATCAACATCTCCAAAATCCAAGGGTTTCAGCCGAGATGACCCGTGTCTGATTCTTTTATGAATAACAAGCATACCAAGCAAGACATGTCCCCTATCGGACCCCTATACATGTTACATTGTAATGATTTGTAAAGATGGAGTCCTCGAGTGTTATAAGGTTCTAATTAATTCTAATGTAATTAGACAACAAAATTGTAATGTTAGTATATTGACAGAGGAGTTGTGTAAAATTAAAATGGGATATTAAAACAATTATTATGGTGACCATGACCCTACGACCCTGACACTCATACTCGTTTAAGATATTCTGATTCTTTATAAGTGTATGAATTTTCAAAATCCCCCAGGGAATGAAGACGCAAAAGCACTGACAAGAATTTTCTGAAAATAGTACATTGACCTTGATATTGACCTTGACCCAACAATCAGGCAACTCGAACTTGACAGGAAAAAAAATTGATCCATTGTATTTGTGTGTATCAAGTTTGATCAAAATCCCTCAATGGATGAAGTTAGAGTGGTGCTGACAAACTCTGGGGTTACGTATTTACATAGACGGACGAAGAGGAAACCTAAGTACCCCACCTCCACAACCCGAACCCCCATCCCAGCTTCCGTGACTAAGAGAAGACAGTGGAACTCTTGGATTTAGGAGATGTGTTTCCTCAGACACAATCTACATTAGAGGGTTGTGTGGTGTTAATTCTGTAGATACCCCCTAATGTCGGGGCATACAAAACGTCCAATTCATTCATTGAACACAGCCGAGGTGACGAGTCGGGTAACCATTACGTATACACGTCTACACATCTGATTTCTGTTAGCCCACCAGACGGGAAGGTATGGCTCCCGGTCATCTGTTTCAGACGTCTGTTTGTAAGGAATGCTAATCCTTTCAGCGCTTGTAATGCACTGTAAAGTGAGTGGGCTGTGACTGGCTCGAGTCGTGTTAAATAGGAGCGCAGCTGGCTGTGCCTAATGTGAAAGGTTACGCGAGATTGGATAAAACTGGATTGAACTGGAAGTCAGGGTCAAGTATAAATAAACAAAAATGAGCTTTAACATCACATTTAAACCATTCCGTGAAGTACGTTCGGAAATGCGATATCTACAAGATAAACTTTAACATAAGATTTGCTTAGTGTTATTTTTTTTTTTTCAAAATCTCACCAAGTTATAAGTGACAAGAACACTTAACAAGATTGACAAGTGGTCTTAACGGCTGAAAGTGACCCGTTTATTATTCAAATCCGAGAGTTAAATTAACATAAACTCCATTTACTGTTTAATTTTATAGATTTTAGTTTGTCTTTCTCTTTCGTCTTGAATAAAGTGACTTGGTGCAAACACATAAGAAATAAAGATGTGTAAGATTGGAATCGATTCCTGTCAACGTAGACATTTTAGCGGTAATTTTATCTTAATGGTACACCTATGTTGGCGGTAATCTTATCTTAGTGGTACTCCTATGTTGGCGGTAATCTTATCTTACTGGTACTCCTATTTTGGCGGTAGTCTTATCTTAGTGGTACTCCTATGTTGGCGGTAATCTTATCTTACTGGTACTCCTATTTTGGCGGTAGTCTTATCTTAGTGGTACTTCTATTTTGGCGGTAGTCTTATCTTAGTGGTACTTCTATTTTGGCGGTTATCTTATTTTAGTGGTTCTCCTATCTTGGCGGTAATATTATTTTAGTGGTACTCCTATTTTGGCGGTAGTCTTATCTTAGTGGTACTCCTATGTTGGCGGTAATCTTATCTTACTGGTACTCCTATTTTGGCGGTAATCTTATCTTAGTGGTACTCCTATTTTGGCGGTAGTCTTATCTTAGTGGTACATCTATTTTGGCGGTTATCTGATTTTAGTGGTTCTCCTGTCTTGGCGGTAATATTATTTTAGTGGTACTCCTATTTTGGCGGTAATCTTATTTTAGTGGTTTTCCTATTTTGACGGTATTTTTATTTTAGTGGTTTTCCTATTTTGACGGTATTCTTACTTTAGTGGTAATCTAATTTTAGCGGTCATCAGTATCATGTTTTCCGCAGTATGCTTCAGTAAGGTATCACTATAAAGCCTACATCGAAACATGAACAGTGTCCTAAAACACACACACATACACCACACGCCTGTATCTCGCACATAGAGGGAGGCCGTCCGTAAATGACCCTTGCTGTTGGTAAGACTTTAAACAATACTAAACCAAAACCAAATCACTGAACATCGAACGATATCAATTCAATGGTATTGGGAATTTTGAATTCCCGCAAAATAAGAAACTTCTAACGAATATACAGACACGTGCTTTGGCAACAATCACTTCAATAACCGCAGGAATCGGAATATTCCGAATCTTGACGGATTTAGCCGAAATATCCCGATTTTAGTTCCATATCATGGTACTCACAATAAGAATTGGCACATTTTTGTTTTGTAAAAGACTTAATGCCAAGATTTCCTGAGTATTTACGGAAATGTTGAGTTCAATTCAATTCAATTCATTTTTACCTTAAACCTTACGGCTTATCGGTACAAATATACAGTATATACCTGGCAGAAAATTATATACAATATAAATATTATGATAGACGTAAGAAGACAAGACGAGTTGGACCTGGCAGGAACAGATCAGAACAGTTAACTCCGAGATTACATCAATTATGCAGTTTATTAAAAAAGATGGAAATAGCGATTATAAATATTGAAAAAAAAACCCACCCCAACAAAATAACAAAAGACAAAAAAAAAAAAGCAGCAAAAAAAAAAAAAAATCCGAGAATGTAGAATTATCAGTATATATATTTAGTGAACTCGATTTTACATTAAAATTGTCACACGAATTTTAACTTTGTATGCGATGTCACGTGATGATCATTTATTAAGTACTGCCATTTCTTTGAACACCTGTTGTAAGTCGGATTTGTAAAGTGATATTAAACATATTTATGTATCCGTTTGATCTAAGTCTCAAACGAGATGTAATCAGTTATTTATATTGATTAAAAATACGATCGATGTACCCACGTGCGAATAGTAACGTAGTCCAAATTATTCCCCCGAAATCTTATCGCCCATTTACGGAAATCCCCGAACCCCGATCCCGGGTCTTACACAAGACACAGAGTTGTGTTCATGGAGAGGGTCTAGGAATTGGGTTGGGGAGGGGGATTGGGGCCATAAGTTCTCATAAAAGTGCATTGCGGTCGCGTCTATATGTTTCTCCAAGATTGCATTGCGTGGTCCCGAATAAAAATATTGCAGTCGCCTTGCGCAAGGATGCCATGTGATATGGATATGGTGTTAGGGGATAAAAGTAGATATCCCTCGAGATAGCAGGATGATCTGATGGTGCAATATATTAAATTTAATTTAATTTAATTTAATTTAATTCAATTTTATTCCAAATGCCTTACAGCCCATAGGTAAACATGGATACAAAAGCATACAAACACAGTTATCGGTTTGGAGAGTGATATCCCGTAATTAAAGGGAATGGGGGTCTATATTCGGGATCAGTGACTTTTAATAGGCCGCGGTGGTCGAGTGGTTAAGGTGTCCCGACACTTTAACACTAGCCCTCCACCTCTGGGTTGCGAGTTCGAAACCTACGTGGGGCAGTTGCCAGGTACTGACTGTAGGCCGGTGGTTTTTCTCCGGGTACTCCGGCTTTCCTCCACCTCCAAAACCTGGCACGTCCTTAAATGACCCTGGCTGTTAATAGGACGTTAAACAAAAACAAACCAAACTTTTGATAGGAATTGTTGAGCGGAGTTAGTGAATGTGTGTAGTAACCTGATAATGTGTTAGCCATGTACAGGGGTATAATTTTTACCGAAAATTTAATACATTTGCTTAACGCTCAGAATTTTAGGGGAAGGGGAATTGGTCAGTTTTCAATGAAATGTGACCGGGTGGGGTGTCCTGCTAGATGTCTTGGGAGAGGCATTTCAATGAGTAGCACTAATAATCTACATCAGCACGAACATATCGTAGCCTTCCAGAGTTGGGGGAGGCCGTCCTTATGTGACCATTGCAATGCTTGCCGGCCATAAGAGATTATCAGGTCACTGGTCCAGAATCAAAATAATATTTTATAAAACTTTATTCTCAATCAAGTTATATACATTCTCTAAACACATCATGGCCACCATCATTACATTGTGGACATTGTAAGCCAGCAATGTCGGGCCGGTCTACATCATTATGACAATATGGACATTGTAAGCCGGCAATGTCGGGCCAGCCTTCACCATCATTACATTGTGGACGCTGTAAACCAGCAATTGACCTATTTACATTTAATCGTAATAAAATCCGCTAAAACTGCCGTTATCAACATTATAACACTTACAACAAATTATCGTGAGTGACCAGACGAACATGTAATTATGCCTCTAACATGGGGAGTGACGGAAATCCGGAATATGTATACCAGAACCGGTTCTGTCTACTATTATAAATATGTCTATTCTATAGTCATTAAAACGTTTGACCAACATATACTCGTTATGTTACAACGAATCTCACAACAAAATCCGCTGATCATGCGATAATAATTAAAGGTCTTTTGTTGACAAAAGATTCTTATCGTATTTTGTATGGATTTCCGGTTCGTAATTTTAGACAGGGACTTTTGTTTCATGGAGGTTCGGTGAACCGTAAGTGTTCCGTGTAGTCAGCAGAACTCTTTATCGTTCGAGCGTTTACCGTAAAGGTACAAACTAATTTACCTTGTGTAAATCATAATGCTTTAAAGGTACATTTGAAATGTCGACCCAGTTTTATCCGGAATACACACCTGGACGAAGTAAAAAGTATTTCTCGCCAGTCAGTTCTGCTTCGCATCCCCCTCAATTGTTGAAGACGGATTGTTGAACATGGATATGTTTTGTGAAAATGACACGAAATCATGTGTAAATACTGAAAACAACCATCGATGTGTGTTGAATCACAGGGACTTAGCACGTATTTCAACACACGGCCCATATATAAATACATGTATATGGACCGTGCGCTCGGAATTCGAATCAAGCCCCTGTGCGTTTATTGCTGTCTATGATAGCAATTTATTCCTCTAGCGCCACAGGTCATAAAGACCGCACCTGGACACGAATGACCATTAGGTCATATGTTCCACCACAAAGACAGTCTAGCCTACCCACAATGCATTACACGTGTACAACCGTGCTCAAGATATATTCTACCCACAAGCACACGTACTAACCTAATATTAATGTAGATAACAGACTTCGTCGCTTTCATGTTTTAATATACCTCATAAATAATTCGTGTTCTAGAATCGATCGAGAAACAGAATACAATTAGAGCATTTGAAACGCTATTGATTTTTAAAATTTTACCGTTGCTAATTACTTTACACTTCATAAGTTAAATATTTTTTCTCCGAATTGTCCTTCCTGTGCTGTACGTGATCGGTACCATGAAGTCAATACAGTAACGTGAAGGTATAGCCTACTGCCGAACTTTAATGTGCAACGATCGACGCCAATCGGAACAGCTCGGCTGATTCCCGGCGTCAAGTTTGGATTCCGAGTGCTGGCGGAAGAAGCCGAGCTGTTGCGATTCCGATGCATGTATCACCGACTAATGCCGGTAATTTTATTGTGTCCTATAAATGTGTGTGTTTTTATTGTTGTTTTTTGTTTTCTAAAATGGAACACTTTCCTGCTGGTCTCGGACCGAAAACCATCTTTTATGTCATTATTTTTCTTCCTTTTCTTCGTTTTTCTATATCCATTTGATAGAGAGACAGAAAGTGATGTTGATGGGTTATATGATGAAGCCTTATCGGACAATAAACCAGCCGTGACGTTCAAACACCCTTTCCTATCTACGTACACAAAACACGACTATGAATTCGCTAACAATGCACATTTCCTTGTGTATGTATACCTTCTCTGCCTTTTTATGTTTCTAATAAATATAACCATTGTCAAACCTCATATGCAAGTGACTCATGCGCTTGTCAATTATACAATGTATTTACTTCGTTACCAACACAGAATGATAAACATGTGTGCCCCGCACTTGTAAAATAAGAAGAAATGTTCTATATTTTGGACAAAACCATTATGATATAAGGGTATGTTGACTGAACAAGACATGCTTTTAAATAAGGTATCTTTCCCATTAAGGTTTTAAAGCTTATATATCATACTGTTTAAATCATTGATATGACAAGAAGTGTTTTGTAAGTAAAACCTTCTTAACAAATACACTCTAATGATGAAATCAAGCACATACTTAAATTGCGCTTAATTGAACACAGCTGAATTCAAAGACAGGGGCGTTGAATACGAGTCAGTATGATCACTTCCATTGTACGTAACATGTTTATTTGACTAACACGTCAAGAGAACTGTATTAAAATTTTAATAACGTGTTACACCCTGAAATATTTTTTAAAATGTTTCCACAAATGTAATTATTATTTTATATCCGAAGCAAGATTACGAAGGCATTCATAATTACAGATTTTCAATTTATATTTGCTGAAAATAATACTAGAAACGGTTTCATTTGATTTGTACACCATTAAAGAAATATGACATCGAGTGCACAATGACGTCATTAATGCGTTGCCATGATCGGGGAAATGAAGTATGGTGAGTCGCCACTAAAACTAAGAATTCCCAGAATTCCAGAATTCCCTGTTGAGCTTGGCGATCATAGTTTACGGATTTACATTTCCGTCGATAATATCATCAGTGAAATGTATATCGATGTCGATTTCACCTTGCGTCACGTGGTTTTTTTTATCCTACGTGTCATCTGACAGGTTTCCAGTCAGTGGTGTTAGTATTAATGGTGACATATGGCATACTCGTGTCTCGTGATTTATCGTGAACGGCGAGACTGAAAGCGAAAGACACATGGATTCTTGCACGTTTTCTGTACGAATAGAAACTACAATGCAAGATTATAAAAAAAATATACCACATAAAAGTCAAGCTTCTTTTGTTTGTTTGGTTTATCACCAGGTAAGCAACTGGCGTAATTTGATTCGGAGAATCTTTGTAGCTAACTTTTCGAACAAAGAGGTCATTCTATCCCGCGGATTTGGTTAATAATCTAACATGTATACGTATTTTAATGATAAATATAGGAAATTGAAGTTTATTTCCGTTCATAATGATATCACCGTTCCCATTCGGAAACCTTCGGCATTTCCCGTCTCTTCTCGGAAAGTCTTCCCGATGGTAAGATGTTCTAAAACTGTACAAGAGACGTGTCCAAGTCAGTACATGTAACTTGATATATCTTGTCGGTATTAACGAGTGTTGACCATTTGCTGACCAGTGTCCCTCCGACAGACATAATACGCAGATTAACGAGGCTTGACCGTTCAGTGACCAACATCTCGGTGTCTGATATATATAGATGGGAGTAATCAGTCTATTTCAGACACTGGTCAATATTCCTGTTAGGCCACGCAATATAGATGCTGGTTTCATGTTTTAAAAATATGCAAAATAATGTAAGGTAGATAGGTAGGTAGGATGTTTTAAACGTTTCGGGAAGGTAAAATAAAAATCAGAGTTGATAAGAAAACAGGACGAAGATAGTTTTGACCTGAAGGCTGGGAGACAATTTTAAATAACAAAAACGGAAATAAGTTAACTATGGGGAATTTTTAGGTGTACTTTATATACTTAGGCCCGCTTTGTTAGAAGACCCTGATAACGTGGACAGTGTGATACTAAAAGTACAGTGTTGTGTTAGGGTAACGTTTGGGTGATTGGTGCCAAGAATGCTACACAGATTGCCCCGATTGTGTTCTTAATATATATATATAGGTATTCTATCATATATACGATGTGTCCTCCTAACCGTAGGTATACCTGACAATATGTAGGTCAAATCCGGGGCTTGTAAAACATTTTGTCAGTTTAACGAACTTTGAAAGTTAAAATTTTAAACTTTGATTTAAAACTCCTAAAAATGCATTTAGTATGAAAAATATGGAAAGCATGAAGATGAAAGTATTTTGAATTCAAAATCATATTTGTCTTGTTTTCAGTTTAATCTATGTAATATAATCTGTATACTAAATTCGTCTCAATAAAAAGCGTCAAGATGACAATGCGTGATACACGATACCCTGTCCCTATATGGGTACAACTCGATTTGGAGCCAGTTGTGTAAGCATTGTTTACACGCCCTTAGTATTTAGATATGGAACATTTCGCTGATGATACATTCATGTAAACAAAAGTTTTGACATCTTGACACTATAATGTAATATTTTGTTTTCTTGTTCAGAAAGTTCATCGTATTTCTTATAACAGCCTGCTAACAATCGGTTGTGTATTTTACGGTAACAACTCATGTATATTTAAGAAGAGATATTGTACACACGAACTGAAAAAAAACAAACTTATCTTTGTGTGGTGTCTCTGGCTGGTCCGAACATGTGATATTGGTTCGATTTGTTTACAATGATGTCATATAAGCCATCAATAACATTGTAAATGGGAATTGTTTACGTGTAATTTCATCGAGCTTTCAGCATAACAACCCCTGGTGACATGGCGGTACAGTGGTAACACACTGAGACTTGCCTTTCACCCAGACGGCCGGGTTCGATTCTCCGTTCGGACGTGAAATGGCATGAGGGCCACCTGAGTTTCCCCCCTCCTACTCCGGTTTCCTCCCACAGAAAGACAGTCCTACGCTTCCATCCGGACCAAAGAGTGATTAATAGACATAAACTTGCATGTTTCACAATTTTTGCAAAATAGATAAAAATAACATTACATGAATGGTATGGAAAAACCGATTTCCGGAACATGAAAATCCGGATCATGAAAATCCGGAATAAAAAGTTTTTCTACATGTATGCCCTATGCTATGATATTGGAATTCCAACGAAATATACTAGTAAAATACATCAAAGCATACTTGAATCTTCATTATTGCTCGGTTAATGTAATTATGTAGACAGTGTTCTGCACGTGTTAAACAGAGGTGGGTTTGTTTGATAGTTCTGTTTATTGGCCAAGAATATAAACACGCTGACATGGACCAGAGACGGAACGGCAGCAATAAACCAAGCCAAATATTAGATAACACACATGTAAAATTATGCTTAATGAATTAGTTTACTGTTCTAATTATCGCTTTGTTAATTGAACCCGTGTATTTTATGAGAATCCATTGTGGTGTTTCTACACTCAAACTTGGCGTGCTACCATGACCTTTGACCTTAACATAGCACGGATCGATGGATTTAGGATCGAAGCCAAATCAATAGTGTTGTCAGTAATTGGCATTGCTTGCATTTATTTGGCTTGTTTAGTCACACCAAACTACAACAGAACGATACATTTGAAACTTCACTGCAGACAGACGTGCCATTTGAGATGCAGACCGGCACAGTCGGTATTAACTCACAATGACAGCACGTCAGGCTATTTTTGTAGTTCCACGGCGCGATATATATTGGTGACTCTAGATTATGTTATGATACAGACTTGAGTGTTTGCTATAGTCGAGTAAGGTGATTGAAACACCCTTATCAGCTGTTTAATACACACGAAGCCTATCTATTTCCCGATTATCTCATAATCTCAAAGTAAAAAATAATCATTATCGTCATTAAATTAATCTATTTATTTATTGAAATGTATTCCATATATATTTCATTAAATGATATTGATTTTCATAGCAGGGTGTCACATCTACCCTGTAAACTGACACTGTGTAACATTTTTATTCAATTCCTCCGACAGTGCCCAGTTCGCCGAGCCTTGGCGGAATTGGCCGACCGAAATGGTACGACTACAACTTCTACTGACCACAGCCACCGGTCACAAACGATTTCCCCGTGAATTAACTCATTGTCTTATGTGTTAACTTGTAAATGTAATTAAACATTTCGTATCCTCCCCCTTATTATGATCTCGATGAACATATTTTCCTTCAAGATCCACAATTGATTTAGAGGATGTTCAATTATTATAAGATTATCATATTAATACTGGGCGCAGCTGGCATAGTCGACAGAACATCCCACAGTTCAAATTCATCCCCGGTCTATGATGCTTTTCCAATTCTGCCTCGAAAAACAGTAGCATTCATATCATGGAGTCTCAAAGGGATTGATTAAAAATCAGATATTTTCTTGTAGATATACCTTTGACGTCATCGAGTACCTGTGAACATGTATCAAACAACTGAAAAATCCAGGCAAGTTACATACATGGGTATGAAGACACTTCTTTTTCATCGCTATGATACGAAAAAACGTCATATCTATGTGCCAAAGTAAGCTTAAAGGCATTCATTCGTCGCACATCAGAAACATTCACTATTTCTATTGATGCAATCGATACCAGAGCGATGGTTATACGAGTGTTTGTGAAGTTATGAAACTAACGCCGAAATGTACAGGGGATACAAATATCGTATGTTTTGCGTTATTTCGGGTCGAATTAAGAATTTTAAGGACTTAACAATCGAAGAACTTTGGTTTATTTTGAGAGTAAATCTGACCTATTAATGTAAAGATTATAACTTACTACAATTGTATTTGGATTTTTTTTTTAATTTTGACGACCTAAACTTTATTCATACGAAGGAATGTCCCTTTAAGCAATAAAGGGGAAACCTGTATATGTCGGGGTTGTGCTGGGTGATGTGATAGATAATTTAGTGAAAATGATGTTACTCTATTACACATTCCAGAAATAGTTGATGGGTATTTATAGTTGATGTGTGCAGACTCCGTCGGATAGACAGAGATTTGTAGGTCACATGACTCGTAAACGACATTACTCCTGATCGTTATCTAGGATAGGTCATGACCCCTATTTTATAAATGTCGTTAGAATATTAGAATATGATAGGATTAATATCCTCGGAAGGTCAAGATCGTCACTGAAATCCAATGGTTCAGAGAAAATATTTTCGAACATCGTCCATAGTTCATGCCGGTCAATGTGTGGGTTGCACATAGAGTGACTGTTAGCAATCAAAATTTACGTCACTCTACAGTGACGTCACTCGTTAGACCATGTGATAACACAGCACGTGCGTTCTGACAAATTATTTATCACGTTTTCTATAGTTTACTCATATGCAGTGTGATTGCAAACACATGCATGTTGGCTTATTTTCTAAATCCACGGGCTCTGCTCTTGATAAACTATTCTCTTTTCTCTACTAGGATAGTCTGAACAACACTCATGTCCCCTACTAGGATAGTCTGAATGACACTCGTGTCCCCTACTAGGATAGTCTGAACGACACACATGTCCCCTACTAGGATAGTCTGAACGACACACATGTCCCCTACTAGGATAGTCTGAACGACACACATGTCCCCTACTAGGATAGTCTGAACGACACACATGTCCTCTACTAGGATAGTCTGAACGACACACATGTCCCCTATTAGGATAGTCTGAACTACAAACATGTCCTCTACTAGGATAGTCTGAACGACACACATGTCCCCTACTAGGATAGTCTGAACGACACACATATCCCCTACTAGGATAGTCTGAACGACACACATGTCCCCTACGAGGATAGTCTGAATGACATTCATGTCCTCTACTAGGATAGTCTGAACGACGCACATGTCCTCTACTAGGATAGTCTAAACGACACACATTTCCCCTACTAGGATAGTCTGAACGACACACATGTCCTCTACTAGGATAGTCTGAACGACAAACATGTCCCCCTACTAGGATAATCTGAACGACAAACATGTATACCACATTTTACATTCTTAGTATTTATGTATATATATTCATTTTTGAGAAGTTTTTATGAACATTCGGTATAATGCCACATATCTAAGATGTTTTCGAACCCTTAAATAACCGATCATATCACATATATAGACCGGATAAGTAAAGATAGACTATAACCAGGTCCCTGTGTAACAGTTCCGGAAAAGTTAAGATAGACTGGAATTAGATTTCTGTGTGACAGTTCCGAATAATTAAAGATAGACTGGAATCAGGTCCCTGTGTAACAGTTCCGGAAAAGTTAAGATAGACTGGAATTAGATTTCTGTGTAACAGTTCTGGATAGGCAAAGAACTGTTCCGGTTAAGTAAAGATAAACTGGAATCAGGTCCCGTGTAACAGTTCCAGGTAAGAAAAGATAGATTGGAATTAGTTTCTGTGTAAGTAAAGATAGACTTGAACAGGTCCCTGTGTAGCAGCTCCGGATAAGTAGATAGATTGGAATTAGTTTCTGTGCAAGTAAAGAAGGTCTGGAATCGGGTCCCTGTGTAACAGTTTCGGAACATTGAACACTTCTAGGTGTCATAAGACGATTTGTTACGTGAGAATACTATTTTTTCATGAGTCAGCATGCACGACATGGCTATTAAAGGGTACCTAGACAGTGTGTCAACAAGCACCTTTTAATGAGGAAAATCGCTCTCTACCATGGGAAGTGTTCTGAGAGTTAGTTATACACACATGTAGTTTATCTGTGAACAAGTCCATGGCCACGCCTGACAGCAAGGACAACACTACAGATAATACTGTGTAATAAATACTATTACAGTGATATTACAAGGTTTTTAGGTATTCATGAATCACCTGTCTAACAACAGTCGAATTTAATACAAAACGAACGCAAAAATTACATACATGTATAAGTGATCCGTGTTTTTGCTTTCCATCGCAATTATATGTAAATATTCGAAACAGACTTTATTAACATAAGTTCTTCTGGGATATTGTTTAATATCAGAAAACAAATCGCAAAAAATCTTAGCAACAAGTTTATTTGGATATCATTTAATAATAAATTACAATATCTTTGACTTTACGGTCACCAACGAAAAGATCACAACGGCACGGCCATTTCAAGACAAAGCACAGGGACTTCACATCTATACAAAAAAGACCGCGATCGAGACTTTATAGCCAAGTCCCTGTGAAACGTTATATTTTTTTTTTAACTCTCGCATGTCGACTGTTTAATTCATATTCTAGGACGGTGAGCTGTGTTACATCTATATTTTTATACTATTAAAGCAGAACGGGATGGGCCAATATCAATAATGGATCGAGTCTAACGAGACACAATATCATCTGTGGTTTAATCTGATTTATGGAACCCCCTACTTGCTTGTTGATAGATAATGTACTTTATGTGTGTCCCCGAGCCAGGTAACCCATCTATGTTGACAAACGAGGTGCTGTGTGTATTGAATTGGGAGACTAAATAAGTGGAGTGAGCGAGCCCTCCTGCAATCCACCACAAAGACTTCTCCCGATCAGCACTCTTTAACCCGGACTGCGCTACCACAAGTGGCGTAGATGTATTATAAGTTTGATTATTTGATAGATTATGTATGCTAGACTATTGTGTATTCCATTTGAGTAGTCTTATTAGAACAGGCTATACCCATCGTAGCGTTATAAGTCTGTATCAGAGAGGCGCTTGAATAGTGTGTATAAGAGCAGGCGTACTGAATTGCGCAGTCGCATAGAGCGATATTATGACATTTTGACCTATTTTTTACCAATTGCCTTACAAAGACGCGAGAAAGTGATGTCGGTATTCTCTACGATTTTATAAGCGATTTCATGAAAATTACTTACACGATCATCTACGTTACCACCAATATACAATGCCAGAAGAAACAGCGTTTACACAGCTATATTTACCATTGTATGGCACTGCCACTATATAACCCTACCAATTCAGTTGCGAGTTCACCAGCTTATGAACTGCCAACTGAAATTTGAATTTGAAAATTTCAAAAAAAAAATCGCACGACAAATAAAAAATCGCAGATGGTAAATATAAGCATTGAACGGCTATGCTTAAATAAACTTTATTGGATCCGCGAGCAAGTCTTAGACCGAGTTTCCTCTTGCCTCAACACCGGACGTTGGACATTTGACGGACATATACAATTAAAAAGGAAGCGTGGACTCGTCCATACCGGAAGCGGGTACCATATATCATATTTCGGCAAATTTAGACAGTGTTCTTGATAGAGAATAAGGAGCGAGATCATGCAGAATTTGTTTTATTCCACAAAATAAATGCATCCTCTTGCAAGCGATGCATATTAGGCCACTCGTCACATCTCGACCGATTCCGTACCTACATCTGATGAAGGGTACCGGAATCGGCCGAGGGTAGCCGAATGCATATCAGGCCTATGTTCAAAAGCGATGCCATTAAAGAGCTAGCAATATTCCTTGAGTGCTATTTTCGGACTTTTTGTGCATAATTTACGGCGATCGACGTAGCATTATATTGAGCACTCTATTTTCGTATTTTTGCCTACGTAAGTGTAAAATTAACTGTGTTGTTTATACACCAGAAAGAAAACAAATACCTATTGTTATAGAGAGGCACTTAAATGCTGTGTCCCGGGGGCGTCCGGACTATCAATAAATATGCTTCAGTAGATATAAACACACAATGCAGTATTCTTTCATCACAAATTTAAAAGTACACTCAATAATGAGAATTAAAGCAGTGTATTTTTAGAAATAAGGATTTGAAACTGTCCAGGGGAAGCTGATTTAGTCGCCCAAAGTGTTTTCAAAATATTTTCCAAGCATGTGTTTGACAACAAAAACAAATTTCTAACACTTTTTAAATATTTCCTTATTAATTTTCTTTCTCTGAAGAAGAAGAAGAAGAAGAAGAAGAAGAGGAGGAGGAGGAGGAGGAGGAGGAGGAGGAGGAGGAGGAGGGAAAAAGAACAGAAAAAGAAAGGGAAAAGAAAGAAAACATTAATAACATTGCAATTTGTAAAGAAAAGGCATGGATGGGGTCACCAGTCCGAGTCCAGAGTGCGTTAGCTACAGGTACTCCTGTGTCCCTCCAACAATGGGACCCCCTCGCGCGCTCCCATGCAGAGTGATTGATATGTGTTGCCCTTGGTATAACTTGTTTTAAAATTGTTATAAAATCAAAACATTTTTATTTATAGATTAGCTTGCTGGTAGCTAAGTTTACCTTCACACAAACACTTATGTTTTGTTTGTCATAAGGTGTGTCATGAACAGTGGTTATACGGTAAAGAAGGGAAGGGTCGGCCTTGTCATGGCGTGAAAGCGCTTACTCTTGTAATACACATCCCTGGGAGTAGGTATATTACACACAAACATACATACACTAGTCGACCTACATCGTAAGCGACCTGTCCGTCGAACCGATTACCAGACGGCAACATCTAAAAAATGGACTTCTTTCCACACCGCGCGGAATGGCATTGTCTTTCCGGATAGATGCTACAGCGACGACAGCGTATGTACGGCTTGCCAAAAAATTCATTGAATGTCTCACATTGTTAAGAAATATATGTCTAGTTAACACAAACGATAAAAAAAACAAGAAAAAAACACAGCGTCGCTTGGAAGACCGAAATATACCATCCAAACATTGAGACGAGCGAGCTGAAGTAATTTCTCCGGAATGCAATTAAGTAGTTATTTTCTTCAAAATGAATAGAGAAACAGGCATATTGAGTATTGCCAAAACAATACATGTCCCCTGATGGCCCCGCTAGCTATTACGGTTCTTTACAAGCGTTTGATTTTGTATCCAGATCCCTCAAGGAATGAAGCCGCTAGAGTGCAGACAATGATTTTCTAAAAATAGTAACGATGACCTTGACCCTGACACTCATATTTGTCCAAGATACTATGATCCTACATCAGAGTCTGAGGTTTGATGAAAATCTAATAATTATAAAGTTTTATGGTCCTTTATATTTGCGTGAAGTTTTATCTAAATTCCCCAAGGAATGAAGCCCCTAGATCGCCGACAAAGGATTTTCTAAAACGAGTAAAGGTGTCCTTGACCCAAAATCTATTGAACTCGAACTTGTCCGAGATATTTTGGTCCCTTCGCATTTGGCATTGTGTGAAGCTTATAGTCACCCCGGTTTCTCCCTTTGAAGAACTAAAATAAAATTCAAATACTGTGAAATCAAGAGATGTATAAAGAAATGAGAGGTTTTGCAATTGAATGTGTACAGGATGTATACGGGTCATGACCTTCAAAATGTGTTTTACGTCATCGTTTTCAGTGGACTTTTGACACGTAGTGTGCATGTTTGCTTTATGCTTTTCACTAAAAAGTGTGGTCTAAACTTAATTATTATAGGTTAATTTCTGTTGTAATCAAGAAGGAAATTGCCTTTTGAACAAAATTTCCAGAAATAATTCCATTTATTTTTGTTTTTGTTCTACAAAACGTTACTCTTTGAAAAATAGCAATTATTAAAAAATAATATATGTAATTGTAGAAATGATCCGCCATTTTCTCGTTTCGGATGATCCTAAACCTCTCTATTTAGTTGAGTCGAAGACACAACATACCCTGTAGGACATGATATCGTGACATCTCCGCAATTCACACGGGATTTCATGAACAACGTGACTTGGCGTTGTTTGATATTTACGATATTTTACAGCATGCCATTCAGAATGTGTTATACGAGCCGTAGAATGCTTCATTTCACTTCCCCGTAGCTAAGTAAATACACCATATATTATATATCACGCCAATATCGTACAGACAGCTGACCGCAGTCTGTAGCAACCGATATACATCTCAACACTCCGGACGGTTCCTTGGAACTCCGGACGTATTCGGATACACAGTGTCCTATAACATGATAAACTTCTTTAATTCCGGTTGTTGTAGTTCCGGATTTTCGCTTTTTGGACTCCCATGTTCCGGGAATATAGTTTACGATCTTTCTGATCTCAACGTCGCCGTTGTTGCTGTTGTTGGCTGTTGTTATTGTTGTTGATGTTGACACCTCTGGTCCAGTATTGATTCTGATCAACAGCTAGCACAAACAAACAAAAATCACTACATCTTATAAAACAAACATTTCAGTATTGATCATATGAATTACGCATCCGGGAGACATTGTGCAATACAAACTTTGCAAGTCCATGTGGCGTAGTAAATGTCATCAATCCGACCGGAGAAGATGGTGATAATTAATGACAGGTGCGCGTGATCTATTTATAGTTACCTGTGACACTGTCTTAACATTTGTTATGAAAAACAAAGTGATATATCAAAGCACATAATCACCAGGGAGGAGCGTGTTCACGAATTTGTACCCATATCCTCTTATTTTTTTGGCAATAAACTAAAATTAGACTCATTTAAAAACATACGCCCACTCCTTTAATAGTTAATCTGGCAATCAAATATGTTAATAGTAAAACAACTCATTCACGAACTTGTTCCCAACCCTTCGGACAATAAATCATGTTAAACATAAATTTCCCGGAAAAAATAAGCAGGGGAATAAATGTTCTTATACAGGGTTCATTTTTTGTACAGTTTCTTTCTTAATTTCTTTATACAGCTGTAGTTTGATTTTTTTTTTGCTAAACTGATTCATTGCTCGCTCGATATAGAAATTCTAAGTCTTTCCTGTAACGCGAGGGGCCGCGGTGGCCGAGTGGTTAAGTTGTCCCGACACTTTAACACTAGCCCTCCACCTCTGGGTTGCGAGTTCGAAACCTACGTGGGGCAGTTGCCAGGTACTGACCGTAGGCCGGTGGTTTTTCTCCGGGTACTCCGGCTTTCCTCCACCTCCAAAACCTGGCACGTCCTTAAATGACCCTGGCTGTTGATAGGACGTTAAACAAAAACAAACCAAACCAATCCTGTAACGCGTAAGTTGAAATACAGCGCTCGAATATATTGTAAAATATTCAATCAAAAATATCAAAGGTTCATTTTCTAATTATTTATAATTTTATTTTTAGTTGATTTGGATCGATGTGTATGAATTACATGTATTACATGTTGTAACAATTGATTAATATGACCTTACTATGACTATAACTATGATTAATACAAATATATACGAGACAAAATATTCTAGGTCCATAAACAGGAACGTTTAAACCACAGGCCTGCCACCTTTGTAACATGACTAAAAATAAACAAAACAAAAAGTAAATAGAAACATTTTGTTAGCCGATTTTTCTGAAAACACCAGGAAGAAATACATGTACGCTGGCTGGAACCAATAGCGACCGCGCGTCGCGTTAAGGTCATAGTTTATGGTCAGAATGGGAAAAAAAACACACACAAAAACAAAAAACAACAAAAACAGAAAGACAAACATTAGCAAAACAAATGAAAGGTATTTGTGTTGTCGACTTCCCGAACGAACCAGGAAGCTCTGTTAGTTCCAACCAATGGACATGTTCTGTGAATGTCGCGTCAATATTGTTACTACTGTCTGTATACGTCAAATGTTGTTATGACAAAGACGACCGCTAGACTAGACTGACCTATTTATGGTGTTGACCACTGACTGATGGCACGTGTCAGTCCGAAACTCGGCAGTTGTGTTCGTACCAGCAATACACAAACATAATTGGACTGACTCATCAATGCAAAGCTAGCTATTGTTAATTTAAGTTTTAAGGTGAAAAGTTCATCGCTATCAACAATGCTAACGAGACAGAAAATAATGGAAGAGCAATACCTATCATATACCTATATAAATTGTATTTAAATGTATGTAATATGGACTTGGGGGCCGTAAGGCCTTCACTCAATGGATTTGATTTAATTGAAATAAACAACGGGTTAGGGCGATTTAACCAAACATGCGATTCATACTTCACAAACACGAGACGTTTTTTCACTTGATCATTTGCCCTAATGAGCATTATATTTTATTCTTCACGTGCAAATTTATGTATTTTAACAGCCGGAACGCCTGAAAAATGATCTAAACTGCTAGAGTGTCTCTTCGATCCCTCCCCATTCTCTTTCACAAATCGTAAGGTTTCTATCGAAGTGGAAATCGGAGTGTAAGGCATGTTTTGGAGTTTTGTTACCACAGGACAGAAAATTAGCGGTGAGCATGCTGACAAAATAGGTAATTATTTTCACCACCATCTTTTTGATTGGTCGCTATTTATACCCCAACCCAGTCTTTAAAGATATAGCGAAATGTTCGGGGGAATTGAAATGGCTACTTAAAGGAGAAGATCGCCTAACAGAGATGGTCGCCTAACAGAGGAGGTCGCCTAACAGAGAAGGTCGCCTAACTGAGATGGTCGCCTAACAGAGATGGTCGCCTAACAGAGAAGGTCGCCTAACTGAGATGGTCGCCTAACAGAGATGGTCGCCTAACAGAGATGGTCGCCTAACTGAGATGGTCGCCTAACAGAGATGGTCGCCTAACAGAGATGGTCGCCTTACAGAGAAGGTCGCCTAACAGAGATGGTCGCCTAACAGAGAAGGTCGCCTAACATAGATGGTCGCCTAACAGAGATGACCGCCTAACAGAGATGGTCGCCTAATAGAGATGGTCGCCTAACAGAGATGGTCGCCTAACAGAGAAGGTCGCCTAACAGAGAAGGTCGCCTAACAGAGATGGTCGCCTTACAGAGAAAGTCGCCTTACAGAGAAGGTCGCCTAACAGAGATGGTCGCCTAACAGAGATGGTCGCCTAACAGAGATGGTCGCCTAACAGAGATGGTCGCCTAACAGAGATGGTCGCCTAATAGAGATGACCGCCAAACAGAGATGGTCGCATCGACAGATTCGACTCTACCTGAAATTGATTACGGCTATTCTGTTGGTCCTCATTCGAATTTCATTCGTGATTTTAAGACCTATTATAATCTATTATCTATATAATTATCTTTCAAAAATAAAATTTGCTGAAGTCTGCGGGAAACTCATCTTTAAAATCAATCCTAAATTCATCAGGACCCAGTCGTTCACCTAATATACTCCCGGATTGTATATCTTCTGTTTTTTTTGTAGCTAATTATCTTTTAATTAACACAATGTGTTTAATTACCATCTCAATGAAGCTTGCGTTTCCCTCATCTTTCTTTGTAGGCATACTTGGACTTCGTATAGTCGGTAAATAATCCGAAAATATCGGAAACAAATTCTGGCTTTTTTCCAGATCACACATTAAATTATTGCATGATACGGCTAGATATGAATTGTCTTTTTATCATTCTTCTCACCCGCGGGGAAAAGTCTAGACAAAAACGCTATCGGACAAAACAATATAACCTATCTGTTCAAGACTAAATGAAAAAACAAAAGAAATGTCAGCATAACAGCAAATGCAGTATGAGAGGTCATTTTATCGTTACCAAGGGAATGGTAAACATCCGATATCCATAATACACGAACTTAAGTCCGAAGTCCGGAAACAACGGCAACGGATATCTGGGTATGAAAGCACGTTTATTCTTGTTTTTGCTGTTTGAGCGTTTTACGGCCGGGCGATTTTATAATGTTGTCACACCTGGAAACAAAGAGTATGTGGGTTTGATAGCACTTCTTTCATTAGTTTTGATGCTTTTATGTTTAAATCGGTATTCACAAATTATGGTTATTGTGACTGACGATTTTATAGTGTAATCATGCTGAAATGCGACACCTGGATGCGGTAGGCTACAACATTATACTGACAACGGACGGACCATTTTTACTGATACTAATCATTCTCGGAGATAATTGATTCACAATACTGATGTCGATCTTGTTGTATCCATCTTCGCTAACCAAGGGTTACTCTACGCTAAGCTCCATGTGAAATGGAGCTTAGCGTAGAGAAACCCTTGGTTAGCGAAGATGTGTTTTATCATGCATCATTGTTATCCATCTGTTAATATTAATATTCTCTGCATTGTACTCTTTACGAGAATAAACAATTACCGTTGTCATTGGAGGCCACCCCTTTAACTGTTCATAGATTAAATACACACCATAGAAAATACACTTCGCGTAAACATTTGTACCCAATGCACTCGGTGACTGAAGTACTCGACTTTGTATCTTTGTTTTTCATGAAATCTAAGATATGTGGTAATTCAGGCAGCCATTTCAACACCGCGGTTCTCTTATCATCATTTGATACAGCTTGTGTATTCATACGCGCACCAGTAGGAGATTATTTGATTGGTTTAAATAACGACCATGATGGGAGGGATGAAGAATGCAGCCTCCAACACTTAAATCAGTTCACACCGATTCTACTGAGATCAATATGGATGCATATTGCATGATTTCGTGTGAACAGTATGCACACACTGAACTGGTCTAGACGAGCGGATATTGCCAGCTAAATGTAGTAAAGAAAACGGAGGCGGTTCCGGAGTAAAGCTATTAAACGTTTTACACAATTTTATTTTCATTAATAAATTGTAAATTTCGGAGTTAAGGTCGTGTATTACGTAAATTTCGTTGAACCCGTCCTATCGCATCCTATGGCAAATATGTGGTTTTCTTATCGAGGTAACATTAATTTCTGTATTTTATTTACGAATTACGTACTATGTGACCAGATCCCAGTTTCATCATTGCTCCCTAACTAAGGGAATTCCCCATTTGGGAGTATTATTGGATTTGAGGGGAAAATCTCAGTTAAGGAACTTTCCTTAAATTCTGTAATGCTTTCCTATGGAAAATGATTAGTCAAGGTTTGTTGTACGTCATCACCTTCCATGGTCATTAAAATCCTCTCTATGTTTTCGTAACATCTAGATTTTGCCAAAATTACACAAACTTGTTAAATGCTATATATATATCCCAATGATGATATCATGTGAGAACTAATACCGCATTTCTTCATAATTTGAATTATGGAATATGGATATGGAAAGTCTTCTTTGATTACGGAGAATCTCCAATGTGGTGCTCCACCTTCTATATGTAAATGAGCCGCGGGAAATATGTCATGCACGCATGCGCAAACTGGTTTGTTTTGAAGAATAGCGGACTGGCAACAAAAGCCAACAAAAGGGGAAATCTCAGTTAAGGAACTTTCCTTAAATTCTGTTATGCTTTCCTAAGGAAAATGATTCGTCAAGGTTTGTTGTACGTCATCAACATCCATGGTCATTTAAAGCCTCTCTCTATGTTTTCGTAACATCTAGATTTTGCCAAAATTAAAAAACTTGTTAAATGCTATATATATATCCCAATGATGATATCATGTGATGACGAATACCATAGTAATTCATTATTGCAATTAAAATAGAGAAACCCTTTGATTACGGAGAACCTCCAATGTGGTGCTCCACCTTCTATATGTAAATGAGCCGCGGGAAATATGTCATGCACGCATGCGCAAACTGGTTTGTTTTGAAGAATAGCGGACTGGCAACAAAAGCCAACAAAAGGGGAAATCTCAGTTAAGGAACTTTCCTTAAATTCTGTTATGCTTTCCTAAGGAAAATGATTCGTCAAGGTTTGTTGTACGTCATCAACATCCATGGTCATTTAAAGCCTCTCTCTATGTTTTCGTAACATCTAGATTTTGCCAAAATTACAAAAACTTGTTAAATGCTATATATATATCCCAATGATGATATCATGTGAGAACTAATACCGCATTTCTTCATAATTTGAATTATGGAATATGGATATGGAAAGTCTTCTTTGATTACGGAGAATCTCCAATGTGGTGCTCCACCTTCTATATGTAAATGAGCCGCGGGAAATATGTCATGCACGCATGCGCAAACTGGTTTGTTTTGAAGAATAGCGGACTGGCAACAAAAGCCAACAAAAGGGGAAATCTCAGTTAAGGAACTTTCCTTAAATTCTGTTATGCTTTCCTAAGGAAAATGATTCGCCAAGGTTTGTTGTACGTCATCAACATCCATGGTCATTTAAAGCCTCTCTCTATGTTTTCGTAACATCTAGATTTTGCCAAAATTACAAAAACTTGTTAAATGCTATATATATATCCCAATGATGATATCATGTGATGACGAATACCATAGTAATTCATTATTGCAATTAAAATAGAGAAACCCTTTGATTACGGAGAACCTCCAATGTGGTGCTCCACCTTCTATATGTAAATGAGCCGCGGGAAATATGTCATGCACGCATGCGCAAACTGGTTTGTTTTGAAGAATAGCGGACTGGCAACAAAAGCCAACAAAAGGGGAAATCTCAGTTAAGGAACTTTCCTTAAATTCTGTTATGCTTTCCTAAGGAAAATGATTCGTCAAGGTTTGTTGTACGTCATCAACATCCATGGTCATTTAAAGCCTCTCTCTATGTTTTCGTAACATCTAGATTTTGCCAAAATTACAAAAACTTCTTAAATGCTATATATATATCCCAATGATGATATCATGTGATGACGAATACCATAGTAATTCATTATTGCAATTAAAATAGAGAAACCCTTTGATTACGGAGAACCTCCAATGTGGTGCTCCACCTTCTATATGTAAATGAGCCGCGGGAAATATGTCATGCACGCATGCGCAAACTGGTTTGTTTTGAAGAATAGCGGACTGGCAACAAAAGCCAACAAAAGGGGAAATCTCAGTTAAGGAACTTTCCTTAAATTCTGTTATGCTTTCCTAAGGAAAATGATTCGTCAAGGTTTGTTGTACGTCATCAACATCCATGGTCATTTAAAGCCTCTCTCTATGTTTTCGTAACATCTAGATTTTGCCAAAATTACAAAAACTTCTTAAATGCTATATATATATCCCAATGATGATATCATGTGAGAACTAATACCGCATTTCTTCATAATTTGAATTATGGAATATGGATATGGAAAGTCTTCTTTGATTACGGAGAATCTCCAATGTGGTGCTCCACCTTCTATATGTAAATGAGCCGCGGGAAATATGTCATGCACGCATGCGCAAACTGGTTTGTTTTGAAGAATAGCGGACTGGCAACAAAAGCCAACAAAAGGGGAAATCTCAGTTAAGGAACTTTCCTTAAATTCTGTTATGCTTTCCTAAGGAAAATGATTCGTCAAGGTTTGTTGTACGTCATCAACATCCATGGTCATTTAAAGCCTCTCTCTATGTTTTCGTAACATCTAGATTTTGCCAAAATTACAAAAACTTGTTAAATGCTATATATATATCCCAATGATGATATCATGTGATGACGAATACCATAGTAATTCATTATTGCAATTAAAATAGAGAAACCCTTTGATTACGGAGAACCTCCAATGTGGTGCTCCACCTTCTATATGTAAATGAGCCGCGGGAAATATGTCATGCACGCATGCGCAAACTGGTTTGTTTTGAAGAATAGCGGACTGGCAACAAAAGCCAACAAAAGGGGAAATCTCAGTTAAGGAACTTTCCTTAAATTCTGTTATGCTTTCCTAAGGAAAATGATTCGTCAAGGTTTGTTGTACGTCATCAACATCCATGGTCATTTAAAGCCTCTCTCTATGTTTTCGTAACATCTAGATTTTGCCAAAATTACAAAAACTTGTTAAATGCTATATATATATCCCAATGATGATATCATGTGATGACTAATACCATAGTACTTCATAATTGCAATTAAAATAGAGAAACCCTTTGATTACGGAGAACCTCCAATGCGGTACTCCACTTTCTATATGTAAATGAGCCGCGGGAAAATATGTCATGCACGCATGTGCAAACTGGTTTGTTTTGAAGAATAGCGAACTGGCAACCAAAGCCACGCACCAGAAGCCCAAAGTCGATCAGACGTACTGGTTGGTGCCGCGAAGGCAGTTGACAAGATTGGTTTAAATCCGACAACATCATCTTTAACTTAGAGTTAACATGAGCTGTTAGACAAAAAAATAAGATAAGTAAGATAAGTTAAAATGTGAAAAGCCCCCATGAATTGACAGTGAAACCTCTCGGCATTGGATAAACAAGCCAATGCTTTTCTGTTTATAATCCGGGGGTGTAGCTCGGCACCTGCGGGTTCGGTTCAAGTTCTAGATGGTTATTGCATATTTTACTTATGAATTGTTGACATAACTAAGCAGATTGAATGAAATTAAATGAAGATAATTCCATCCGGGATTATGAAGTTTAGCTTGATTAAGGTTTTTTTTATCTATAAACAAAAACATAAAGAGGCTTTATGGACGGCCTCCCTTGTGTGTTGAGAAGCATGTGTGTGGTATATGAGTGTTTATTTACATTTAGTATGCTTGAAAGCAATGGCGAGAATTGTATTCATTTATAAATAACAACACTAGTCTCATCACAGTGTATAGTAATATCGGTTACCACGTGTAGTACTCTCCGCCGTCGGATTTCTTCCTATCCCCGTATTCTGTTAAATAAACGCGATCCATAGAATATGTCCAGAAGCCAATGTTATGACCCCATGAATGTTGAACAAAATAATTTCATTCCTTAAGTATTTTGGGGGCTGCGTTATGTTCATGTTTGTCTCCTTGTGATAGCGCGGAACTTGTAACGACTTTATAGTACTACCTCATAGAAGCGTACTGCCGAAGACACCCAGCAGGACACCCCACCCGGACACATTATACTGACAACGACCAAACCAGTTGTCCCACTCCAAAATGCTGAGCGCTGAGCAAGAGCAGCAACTGCCCTTTTTATTGACTCTGGTATATCTTGGCCATGGGACAGAACCTAAAGCCTTTGGTTATTGTATGGGTGTGAGGGAAATATCACTTTTATTGTCCCCCGAGACATGAACGATTTCTCGAGGCGAAGCCGATGGAAATAGTTAATGCCAAGGGGGACAACTTTGGAGGTTGGTAGTAGCGTGACGTATGTAACTTTTGGAGGGCGATAATAGTGTTAAGTATGTGCCCTTTGGAGGGCTGTATGTAACTTTTGGTATTATATAAAATACACAACAGCTTACTCTAATTTTCAATCGATCATAATTACTTTTGACGGAGATGAAGCAACTACTTTTACAGAGAGAATTATTATATTTATAATGTCAACTCTTTAAGGAAAGAGATCGGGAGCAAGGTGGACACGTGTGACGTACTTGTGACGTACTAGTGACGTGTATGGCTATTTTCACAGAGACGTGAGAATTAATTACGGGGATGTCTCACACGTCTGGGCCCAATACACATTCTGTAATTGATCCCTGGTCCCTGTGGTAATTGGCATACACAGCTTATTTGTCACCCACAAGTGATGTTTCAACATGAAGACCTCTCTCCGGGACACTGGGAATTGCATTGCTCTTCTCCATCCGATCGTGACGTCATTTCTCAGTCTCGCGAGACTCATCGTAGACCACCACCTGACAACGGTGTTGTCAAAGTTATTGTGGTCGCAGATGAGTGATTTAAATGGCCGTAATAATCCAATATGCAATACAGTGTACATTTATCCCTTCGCATTACATAAAATGTCACACTCGAAGAGGCAAAACTATATCTTCGCAGTCCAAGGGTTCAGTCCCTGATACATCGTTCAGTATGTTCTCTGCACAGATTATATCCCATTGATTGAGGAAAAGGAGAATTATTACCATATATTGTTAAAGACTGGCATTATTGTCTAAAGGAAAGATGTATTAAATCAAAGTACGAAATCAAAACGTAGTAACTTAAAAACAAAACAAAACAAAAAAACGAAAGAAAAAGCACATGCCCCTCCGAAACGTATTTAAATAATAAAAATAAAACCCCATATTTTGTTTTTACTTTAACTGAGATTTCTATTTGTGAAGGCACGCGTTTTTTTGTTTTGTTTTTTTCAATGTCAAGATAAAAATTGTCCAGACTTTTATCATAGGTGGCCTTCCGTGATGACAAATTCCTGTGATGCATTGAAGGTATAATAATGAGAGCTGCACCCTTGGATAGCGAAGATATGCGAAATATCCCGGCTGTTCAGTTTCCCGACAGTGCATTCTGTTTGTTTAACTTGACATTATGTTATCACGCACTGCAGAAATTGAATAACTTCAAACCGAGCCTAACATATGGTTTGGAAGAAAACATAGCAAGAATTTACAGAAAAGTATACGACCTTGCATCCCGCGTGCAGCGGCAATCAAATGCGTTGACCGTGAAGTCGTTCAGCGCATGTTTGATCTGATAACATCAAATGTATTCGCTAAACCTGCTTCTTATTGTGTCTAAATAACAAAAATATTGCCGCCGTTGTTTGTTTTTATTTTTCAACACGTGTTCCATCGTGGTACAAAAAAAAGCATTCGTGATTTTTGAAGATATTTTTGTTCGAAATTGTTTGCGCATGACAGGAAGCAGGAATGTAGATGCATGTAGAGCATGATTAAAAATGTTTTGAGAAAGAGGCACTTTGCTAGGATTGAGTTTTCTATATGTAGAAGCATAACACTTAGTTTATGTAATGTCGACACAAATTTCGCCAGGGAAAACACAATTTTGAATGTCGCACTTGATTTCATTCAAATAGACTAAAAAATAACTTCTAAAGTCTGGGATTCTTTACCTGCTATGCCTCGTGTATATCAACGCAATGGGCAGAAAGACAAATAGTACTTAATAGATAAACAAGACCCGTGCCAAAATGAATAAGAAAGAAAAAAAGAAAGAAAGAAAGAAAGAAAGAAAGAGAAAAAAAGAAAAGAAAGAAAACCCCGAATCTTTATAGGAAGAGGGATAAAGCGTTACAGCTTTCGGGTGTCACTATACAGTAATAGCCTTTTCATGAGGTTGATAAATGGTTTTATTAACCCGCGAGAAAATATTAACCGAAGACCAAGTCTGTGGGTGAATTCATATAGGAAACGTGAATAATTCTGATAAAATCATAATTAGATTTTAACCAATCTATAAAGAATGCTTCTAAAGCAAATGATCAGCGGGTCTTTTGATCAGAATCGTCTCAGTGACTTGCTCAAAAAACAAAGAACAAAGTAAAGACTTTAGAAAGAATGAAATATAGATGTTTTTAGATTAAAGATTACATAATTTCTGAAGACGATTCTCCTAATTCAGGAAAAGGAATTCAGTTTAAATATGGAAACTGAAAACACTTATACCGATTTATTTCTAAATCTGACTTTTCCCGAGAGAGGAAAATAAGTTTTGCTAGTAGTAATGATCTGAATGTAAGCTATAGCTATCCATATCACTGCCATCTGAAAAGAAAGGACTTATGATAAATGAATTTTCTTTCTTTAGCTATAAAATTAAGATAAGGTAAAAAGAAATGATCAAAACGAAAAAAAAAAAGTCTGAATTTCAGGTGAAATAAATTCACCTCTGAGCAATGTTTCTATACGCATATGTTGCAGTGAAATTGAAATCGATGCCAGATGTAAATTTCTAGCACTGGTTTGGAATTTGTTATGATTAAGTCGCGCGCTTGGCCGATCTCTTGCAATCGGGTGTTTTATGTATCGGTAGATTATGGTAGACCAACAGGTGTTTTTTCCAGTGTTTACAAAACATCCATTCATAAAACGTTAATTGGATACCCAGGTGTGTTTTGTTTTTGCATCTTAACGGAAGTGAAAGGTATGTACGCCATTTTGAGACCAGTATCGTGTTTTCAAGCATTACAAGCCTAATCCACGCATATAACTCGCATATGTTTTATAAGAAGCACATGATTTATATATCAATGGCTTGATATACTGTGAAATTCCCAAATAAAATAAGCGCTAATATTTCATATTTGAAAAAAAAGTGAGTTCTTATGTTTGGTTTTTGCTGGTTTATAAAAAGGTGCAACGGGCCTGTTAATTCAAGCTGACAATGCATGACTACAAATGTCCAGGTGTGTTTGATGTGCCATATCATCGGATGAAATATCATATTAATGTGCACACTTCCTTTCATCTAAATATATATATATTTCATTCTGTTTTTGTCAATTTTGATTCATTTCTTGCTTTCTATAAGCACGGATAAAGTGCACTACAAATGGTAGAATGTTCTCGCGTGAGCCCTTCACTTCCGGTCTAGATACATATCTTTGTAAAATACTTCCGTTCACTTCCGGTAGTTTGTCTCCATGCAGACTTCTCAATACTCAACATTACAGACATTTTTTACACATATATTGATATATATTATATACATATAATGACATATGGCAAAATTTCCACTGTGGTGAAAAACACACTTGAATAACTATAAAAGCTAGACTCAAATTTCCAAGTTGACATTCAAATCCAACACACTTAGTCATTACACACATTCGCGGGTTACTAAAGCGTAGAACAGAAAGCAGAAAGGTTCTCCTATATCTATCTCTTGTAACTCCCAGCAGCTCAATTATGAAATGTCAATGTCTGGTCAATTGAGTTCGGTCATAATACTTTTACTGTTATATATCAGAAATTGTAGATGTCATAGATATTAGGAACTGAACACAATAGAGCATTACAAATTAATATAGTGTTTTAAATGTACACGGCTGTTTTATTATCATTGCATGAAGGCAACACCACAGTTCGGCATTATCCTAATACAGTTCGGCAAATAATGACGGCTTTTGTTTTGCAACAGAAAGGAACTAATTAGCTGTGCTCTTTTATGCGCCGATCGAGACGATGAACGCAATATCATTAACTTGGTGTATCCAGTCTATCATATATATATATGTGTGTGTATAGATAGCATGACGCTTCAACATCAGGGACAAATGAGGACACAAACAACAGACAAATTAACATACACATATTAGACATTACAGAACACTAGTATTAATGTATGGACGCTTCAGGAAAATGGACGAACATTTAGAAACGATATATATACAGAAATGAAAAAAAAATGGAGAGCAGATCATTAATGTTTACGCAAAAAAAAAACAAAAAAACAAACAAATTCCGAAATTATGAAGTAAGTTCACATTAGTCGCCTCATGATAAATGAGCGTAGTGGGATACAGTCAGAGAGCTAATCTGTTGTAGCAGCTGTCCAAGAAACCAATACAAATGACAAGGATGAGGTGAAAACCACTATTGTAGTATATATTGTAATGGTATAGATATAGATAAGATGATAATTCAGAGTTTTATATACCGCTGTATCACAACAACACAGCCGTCTCAAAGGGTTCACAAATTATTATCCGTGGTTATTGGGCTTTAGAGAAACCAGCTTATGTCTTTCTCATCTCCGTTCGGAACATACAGCCGGAGCTGCCATTTCGGCGCTGACAGCTTACACGCGACACTTCTTACACATCGCTAAAACATATACTTCTTTACAGCTGAGTCGACTGGTGCACAACGGAGTACAGTATCGTGTTGACGGTTACAACACAGCGCCCAGGTCGGGACTCGAACTAGCGACCCTTCGGTCACGAAGCCCTGCGTCCTACCACTAGACCACCGTGCCAGGTATTTGTGTTTAATAGTACCGTATTTAAAAAAAAAAAAGTTTTAAAGTCTGAACCTGAATCTAAAACTTTATTCAGGTTGTCATATGGTTTTAATTCACGAGAAATGTCATCGTCTGAAAAAAATGAACCATATTTCTGGATGACCTAGCTTTCTAGAATAGATCGTGTTACAGTTTGAGATATCGTTACATTTATGACAGATAATTGTGATAGTTATCCTACATTAGATGAAAACACACCGCTCACATGACCCGTAAATTGAAAAAATCACACGGTCTCTATCTACGTAGAGACACGAGGTCCCTCGGTGATAGACACATGTACTATTTATAGAATAAAATTCTTTTCTAAAGTCTTTATTTCTATGGAAGAGACATTTGCGAATTTCGATGAAATGGGGTTTAGTTTGTTTTTATTTCTCCGACGTTTCACAAATACAAAAGTGTTTCATGCTCGAAAAAATTCGTGGCGGGAACATTCTCATGTCATTTGTCAAAACTAGAAAAGCTGACCTGTTCTTCCTTTGAGATGATTTCTTTGGCTTGTTTAGACAATAATACAAATATGAATGTCAATTGGACGATAACGAACTAAATTTATTACGTTTGACAGTCTGACCTTCATAGGATATATGAATGCCATATGAAGTTGTTAGGGCTATAATATTCCAGGTGTCACATTTATGAAGTCTGTAGTCAATCTTACATAGATGTGTTTGAAGCCACTACAGATGAAATTTGGACGAATATATTCTACGGTGAGTTGAAAGTTCAATGCATAGTTTCTGTGACAAGTCTTTCTGACAGCTATTAAATGTCCTTCATTGGTCAATAACATTTCTGTGTTGTCTTTTCTAATCCCGTAAAGTAACCACTCAGCCATATTATTAACCCGATGGCCCCGACACCATGTCTGGTGTAGTAGGGCCAGAGGAAACTCGGTCTACCATATTGTAGGCGCTGATTTCTATGAATATATATTATTTGTGGATCCGGATGGCGCTGCCATTATTTCACACCATACCTATCCGCTGACGGCATAAATGTTTCACTGCTAACATTGAAATTGTGATTTTATGTGAGCTTCGCCTAGTTGCAGTTCGATATCTCTCGCTTGGAAGAGGATTAATGACATAATTATTGGGTGTCCATCTTCGTCATACGGGGGTTCCATTCCAAATTTACAGATATTTTCTGCAGAAAAACTTTCTTTTACAGACAGTGGAGACCCGTGGATATTGTCAGAGATTAATATTACATTTTTAAAACCTGGAATGTTTGTTTTTATTTTTGCATGTATGTTTTTTGTTTCTGTGTTTGCCCTCGGGTATAGATCTACAGAGGAATTGGAGTAGCAAAGAATTATATTCACGCCAGCGTGGCGGATTACAAACAGGAAGTTGGTGTGCTGACGTCACTTCCAGTTTGGGTTATTAACGGTATTTTGACGATTGTAGCCTTCCATATACTTATCATGTCACTTACAGATCAATAAGCTTTGCGATTATTGGTTGCATACACCGAGGCGTTGTTCTACAATTCTACAAGTAGAATATTGACAAGAAAGAGTTTCTGATGATTAACTGTCATCATAATGTTCTGAATAATTTGTTGTTTGTTGGGTTTATCGCCCCGTGCACAGTCAGGGTCATTTTGAGGCCAAGTCTCTTTGTAGTAGTTGGTGACTACCTCGCTGAACAACATAGAGATGCACGTCGCATGTCATCCAGAGCAATTGGGAAAAAGTGTCTTGCCCAAGGATAAAACCACGACAGCACAGACCGGCCCATTTCTCAGCTTCCCGAGAAAGACAAACCGACACGGATAGGGAGCGTCGAACCACGGATGAAAGCCATTCAAGATCGTTCCAAATTATTATTTGTCATAGAGTTCCGAATGGTCGTCAGTCAGTTTTGTTTTCGTAATTACTGTCGGTCGATGTAAAGTTCGGTCACACGTGATGGTGTTGATGAACGGACACGACACCAGTAGTTGTTTTCCCCATTTAGTTGAATGCTACAGTTGCTGATCAGATTAAATGCCATATCCGGCTTGATTCCAGCTGGAGCCACATGCTCACCTGACTGCTTCGACCGGTCTGAGGCAAATACACGAACTGGGGAACGGAATCAGAGGCAGGGAAATAAACATCTATTCTGCTTCAAGTATCGTGTTACATCATAACAATGACAAATGACATTTCTGAAATTACAATGTGAAAAACATCAAATATATGATATTACATACGTTAGAGCATGATATAGGAGAATCTTAATGCCATTATAGTTATGATATTTCTATATCAATAAAAATTAATAACTTGGCAGGCTTGTTCAGGATTTATAATAATCGATCAAGGATTCAGTCTAAAAATGTGTCCTTCACCGATATCATAGATTCATCCGCCATTTGCCTGTGCTCATAATCGACTGTGTAAGCGGATGATGTTGTAATGCCGTGATGCGCTCCATCCGAGAGTCACGTGGTCACCCCCAGGCGCGATGGCAGTATGATTCTCCCATCATGCATCACGTGTATCTCACTAGATCGCTTATTGTAATTCCTTTTTTACAATCATTTACCATTCTATGTGTTCTTAACGGGATTATTATGGAAATGTATTTCACATCAATCACGAGATAAAGTCAGTGTGTAGTCAAGGTAGAATACAATCTAGAACTATCGGTATTTTCCGTAAAGCATTTACGGAAAGAACCGATGGTTCCAGATTGTGTTTTGGGAGTGTATGGGAGAGTCGTGTGTGACGTTTTGTTGGCGATACTGTCGCCTTTAGTTAGCAGATAGTCTTTATCAGGCACCAGACATTTTTTGATAAAGTGACAGAATGAAGTCACCGAAAAGTCACATAAAATCCTATACACTGGTTGTGACTATATGAAAGTATATCATATCCTTACATATAACATTGCCTATTCCCTGTCCGCGAGGTAGATATCGGAGAATAGCTAGCTTTATGAAAAAAGTCAATACATGTACAATGAAATATTTATATATTTGATATATGACAAATGCCACCCGAATCTCTTATCTTTCAAACCAAACACATATTAACAAGCATATATTGTCAACTCGTATCGAAGATATACATTGTATACAAAGATGTTATTCGCAGGGAATGAAATGTCAAAGAACGTCATTGGTAATTAAAAGTATACAACATAACTTCCACTGAGCCTGTCTGTCTTCTGTGGATAAACCAGATCCTAAAAGTCACCATGGACAAAGAACGGCATTTATGGTTTATCAATTATCGGAACAGACATTAGATTCTCTTTCGTTGTTCAGCTTGGGTGACTGGCAGATTTATAGAGGTAAATTATTAATTAACTAACATCATATATTTTTCTATCATAAATATTTCAAGGATATTTCAATGATGATTTTTTAAGTATGCCGCTATCTGGGTCATAATGTTCAGTGTTATTGATAACATTTGACACATTCATTGTGTTAGATATATGCATATATAGGTCACGGGTATGGTTGGTGTATTAAGTATACATATATATAAGTAAATACTATTTGTAAATGCTTCAGGTTAATGTGTGGGTAGTACATATAGTGGTCTGCGTAAGTCGACTAAAATATACAGAATGGAGTATCAGTACTCATCATTATACAGTCAAATTTACGTGGGAGACAAAGTGCTTACTCTCCTAGGAGATCACCATTTCGTTTCCCTACAAAGTAGTGGATGGTGTACTGAATGTGTTACAAATATGTATGGTAGATTAGGGAGGACCAATCGTCATTATCCCTGTTCTCGTTACCAGAACGTGACTCCATTGTCACAACTCCGGTACTCGTTACCAGAACGTGACTCAATTGTCACAACTCCGGTACTCGTTACCAGAACGTGACTCCATTGTCACAACCCAAGTTTTCGTTACGAGAACGTGACCCAATCGTCATTACCCCGGTACTCGTTACGGGAACGCGATTTTACCTGGGATTGACTTAAGGTTGCATGTGTCGTCAATTAATCAGAAGAATCTTATTTGTTATTGTGAATGGTCTACATACAAGGCTATACTTTGTCCATATATTGCCCTTATTTCATCAATGTTGAATTAGACTTCCGGTTTCGTTTTTATGTCGTCATTCTCTCTGGTTTGATCATCGATGGAGGCATTCAACTCCATTCCTTGTTAAGATGAATCTTGATGTGCTATTTTTCTGATGATATATGTAGTATATTTTGCTTTTCGAATAATAAATTCCAGTTAGTAAAAAACATATTTTTCTGTGTGACTGTCATACTAATTTTATATTCGTTTTTTTTTTTGTTGAAATTGAGAAGAATCTATTATAATGCTGCCTTCTAATGGAGGCTAAACGGGCAATTTATCTACGTGTGACAAAGAATATATATATCTGATGTTTAACACTGAACACCATATCCGAATATTTCAAATGTAGAACCCTTGCAAGTTGTTATAGATAAAGTTGCGGACCCAGAAAGTAGGTCATGCAAAACGCTGTCAACTGTCTAAAACGTCAATTCCTGTTAGTTTCGTATTTTAAATGTATTATCAGCCGTCTGTGACATAACTATCTATAAATCTCTCTATTGATTTTTTAAACAGGTGTTGCTTTGCAGGATCGGACTTTAAAAAACTTATTAGCATTTTCCGTTGAGTCATTTATATTTTGGATAAATGTTCTTGTTTTCAGAATTTGTCTTGAGTCTTTTGAAGCTAATTAATTTATCAGCGAACTTACTGTTTTTGTATTGGCATAAGACAGGGTGTGACATCCACCCCACCTCTTTCCTTTATTCTTTATTCCAAATTCATTGCTAATTTCCAGCATAGCAGATATACACATTTAAAAAAAAAATTCGTTCAGACTCTATATGAACGTATTTATATGCACATGTTTCTATTCTAGTCGGTTTAAGGGGTGATACTCCATTTTTGCACGCGGATAATCGATTAGAATCATCCTAAGCGAGTGAAAAAGTAGATGGAGGTCTTGAGGTCACCAATGTGTTTATGTACTATGTAGCAATATATGAATAGATAAACTGGAAATAGGAAATGGAGACGGGGTTATACTCTCCGGTTAAAACAAAATTCTCGGAAAGCAGGAAGCTACTTCTTGAATATAGACTTCTTTTCTTAAAAAATGCCTGTTTAGATAAAAAGGTGGTTAAATCCCTCCTTATTCGTTTTTCATCTGACTAGAATTTTCCACTTCCGAGTAACAGTGTAGGACAGAATGTGTTTGCTTTAATGCTCTTTATACACAGGGACTTGGTTATTTGAATCGGGACACATCCTGATCTTTATATAACATTTTTAGACTTTAATATCAATGTTAGGTTCAAATGACTCTTCCCGAGTTTATATATATACATCATACACTGCTATTATTTCGTAGTTTTGATGTCCGCACGAGAGGAGGGTGGCGTTTTTGGGAAAAAATTGACTAGACCTGGATCAGCTAGTGTTTATATGTATAAATACCATGAGTGACGGTACTGAGGTTTATTAATAAAACATTTTTCTGTGTTAAATATCGTTTAATTAAACCATCACACGGTTTATGTTGATGACGTGTGTATGTATATTAAGCTTGTCAGACTTTACCTAAAGATGCGTCATATGTCATCCTTTGTCGGTCAAGGACGCACAAGTGTGCTCAGTATTGTTAGCTTTCTCATTTCTCTATCAACCAAATCGGGGAAAAAGCTACCCCAAATTTTGTTCTGACATCCACGTTTGGTTTGTTATTGATGAAGATTAATAAAGATTTAATAAGGATCTGGAAAGTGTGACAACAGGATTAGTGGTGACTGGATATTGGGATAACAGGATTAGTGGTGACAGGATAATGGAACATCAGGATTAGTGGCGACGGGATAGTGGGACAACATGATTATTGGTGACTGGATAGTGCGACAACAGGATTAGTGGTGACTGGATATAGTCGGACAACAGTATTAGTGTTGACTGGATAGTGCGACAACAGGATTAGTGGTGACTGGATAGTGGGACAACATGATTATTGGTGACTGGAAAGTAGGGCAACATGATTAGTGGTGACTGGATAGTGCGACAACAGGATTAGTGGTGACTGGATATTGGGACAACAGGATTAGTGGTGACTGGAAAGTAGGGCAACATGATTAGTGGTGACTGGGCCGTGGGGTAACAGGATTAGTGGTGCCTGGATATTGGGATAACAGGATTAGGATTAGTGGTGACTGGACAGAGACATACCAGGATTAGTGGTGCATGCCGTTACATGCACAAAGTGATATTGATTTACATATCTTATAAAACATATCTGCAGTATTTGTGAAGTAAAGTCTATCATAACCAGAGATGATGTTATGCTAATATATTCACCTAAAAATAAAAATAAACTACATTATTGAAACTGATGTTATCTAAGTAAAAATGAAGACATAGTTTGCACGTAACACATACCTACTGTGTAAAGAGATCAGGGGAGGTGTGAGGTTTATAAACACTGTGTCGTGTTTTATATTTAGTCTGACATCGTGAAGATCCAAGCACTACAAGTGTCATACGGACACGAGTGATAGATGGCGTTTTTACCTGGACGGGAGTCAGAACAACACGTCAATCAGTGTACATTTCGTGTCAGACGAGCGTAATTATGTTTGTGAAATAAACAAGCTTATCAAGTCTCATCCGTGTCCCATTTACTAACGAGGAATCGGCTGGAGTTTTCTCACATCCAATACTGGTTTACTGAGATAGGGCCCCCCCCCCCCCCCTTTTTCGGATGAGAAAAATGAAAAAAATTTATAGTCTTAAAAAAAACATGTAAACCTATGCCAACCCCAACCCCCCCCCCCCCCCGCGCTTATCGAAAATCTTATCCCCGAAATATTTGCTGTAATCATTCATTTTCCGAAATTTTGGCCCCCAGACCCCCAGACCCTTCGCCAAAAAAATTTCGGCTCGCGCCTGATGTACATGGCCTTTTAGATGACCTAACGTGACCTTTTATATGACCTTACATGACCTTTTACATGACCTAACGTGACCTTTCATACGACCTTACATGACCTTTTATATGACCTGAAGTGACCTTCTATATTGCCTAACATATGTTACCCAACGTGACCTTGCATGACCTTTTATATGACCTTATATGACCTTGTACTTGACCTATAGTGACCTTTTATATAACCCACGACCTTGTATAAATGTTATGACTTAACTTGACCTTTTATGTGACCTCATAAACAGACCCCGTACATGTATACATTACCTAACGCGACCTTGAATATGCTATTACCATACGACCTCATACAATACATAGTGTTACAAATTACCTGGAGTTTGGTTTGGTTTGGTTTGTTTTTGTTTAACGTCCTATTTTAAACATTTAAGGACGTACCAGGTTTTGGAGGTGGAGGAAAGCCGGAGTACCCAGAGAAAAACCACCGGCCTATGGTCAGTACCTGGCAACTGCCCCACGTAGGTTTCGAACTCGCAACCCAGAGGTGGAGGGCTAGCGTTAAAGTGTCGGGACACCTTAACCACTCGGCCAACGCGGCCCCAAATTACCTGGAGACAGAAAATGTAGGGCCGATGGAAGATCATTGTTATGTACGGCATTGTAGTTGTTTTCACAACTTTTCTAAAAAATCAATATACTAGCATATACAAAACACCGGAAGTTCAATCTGTCATTTCCTGTTTACGCTAATATATCTAGAAATCAACTCTCGGGCAGCAAATATGTCAATAAGTCGATATACAGTAAAACCAGGAAGCCTGAGAGAGGATACTCCAGTATTCATTTATTCTGAATGGATGGGTCAGTTTCAACACGTGACGTATTGATAGGAACGTGGCACAGTCCTGTTTTTTTTAAATTTTAGAATATAGAATAATATTCATTCACAGTAATAAAAGCTCAGAAAGAATATGACTTCTATGTCTCACGTTATGTAGTAAGAGACAACTAAATGTGGTCGGGTTGCACAGTGGTAACACTCTTGCCTTTCACCAAGGCGGACGGAATTCGATTCCCCGATCGGACGTGAATAGATATGGGTCACCTGTCGACCCATTCGGATCATCCTCGGGTTGGCTATACCTACCACCCGAGGAGTTCCGGATGCTGTCGACCGACACCTTAGGTTTTCCCCGCGGGGTACGCCGGTTAAGACCCCTCGCGCGCTTCCATCCGGGCCAACACACAGTAAAATGTTTCGCAATTGTTGTAAAATAAATATAGTTTTCATTTTTTTAATGTGGAGGCGCCATTTTGATTTTTACTTCGGGACATTTTGAGAGCAGAAGTATAAAATCTGCTCTCTCCAATTGCATGTGATCGTAGGATACGGATAATGTAGTCATATTTATCGGTGACAATGATTTATCCGCTAGCCTTATCAGTCATATCCAGTGATATAATCACGCTGTCCCTAGGATATTTATTTTCCCTCTTTCTTTTCGGCCTGTCCTTTCTTTTTGCGTTTCTAATGTTGATGTTCCACTGGACAGCCATCCAAATACATGGTGTATGACCCTGGTTACTGTAAGAGCGTTACATCACCAACCAACCAACCAACCCAACAAACAAACAAACAAATGCCATATGCATAACAAAATTGAAATTCACGTTGTTATATGCATGCACTTTCCATGAACTATATAAAAGGTCAAGATGCCTCTGAATTGGTACACATATTTCTGTCTTAGACTTACATTTGCACGATAGCAAAATACGTATATTTCATCATGGCAACACTTTAATTCTTCTACATCAAATGTCGTGACGTATCACGCAAGCACACAAATCGCGGTATCACTACACCGCGCGCTGATCAAACACAGCAGTTAAGCCACTTAAACTATTTGAGAATCCCAATTAGTATGAGAACGTGTCATCGCTGATTATTTTCTGGAATGACATTTTCTGGATTTCCTTTCAGACTCCTCGTGTTTTTATTTCCTGTTTTCAAAAGCTGTTTACAAAATGATGGTAATACTAACTCGAACGGATAGCGTCATCATCGATTTTCCTACAGAAACTATCACGTAATACCGATATTTTATTACGCGTTTTGGATAATACTTTTACGTAAAATCTAAAATTAATTCCGAAAAGGGATAATATATCCGGATTCCGCTCAGTAAATTGACAAGTTAAAAGCCAGGATGACATGCTGTTAAAATCAGGTTAATGTTTTACATAACCTGATAACGACCAACGTGTTGTAGTTCTTTATAATTCATATGTGGCATTGGGATACATTTACATCCTGTGTTGAAGAATTATGTCGTTAGTAAACCGATTTATACTATATATATGTGTGTGTCTGTATACTTCAATATGGTGATCGGGCGGCACAGTGGTAACACAATTTCTCTTCTAAACTATCCAATAGGATAAAGAACACAAACACAAAAGTTGTATTTCCCAGCGACATAGGCACTGACTAACTGATGTATTTCCCAGCGACATAGGCACTGACTAACTGATGTATTTCCCAGCGACATAGGCACTGACTAACTGATGTATTTCCCAGCGACATAGGCACTGACTAACTGATGTATTTCCCAGCGACATAGGCACTGACTAACTGATGTATTTCCCAGCGACATAGGCAGGATTTCCCAGCGACATAGGCACTGACTAATTTATTGTCAAATAACAATACATGTATTACAAAATAACATATTTCACACACACAAATCCTACCCTAACCTAACCTATACTGTATTATAATACACCATATGAAAATTACCCTTAAAAGTTTAAAATTTACGTGTGATCTGGTATACCTGTGTCGCCTGAATGACACGTATATGCTATACCTTACCCGATTTGCACGTGCAAATACCAGTAACGCCACCTATTGGCGTACCTCATACCGAAGAGAAAATAATTACATCCTAATTCCTACCGTCAACCGGTTGAAATTATATTGCCTTTCACCCCGACCACGTGGGTTTTCCCCGGGTATTCCGGTTTCCTCCCACAGTAAGACCCCTCGCGCGCTTCCATCCGGGCCAACAAGCGTGATTAATATAAGTTGATATAACTTGTTTGGCTATTGTTATAAAGTAAACAAAAATGTTTATGCTAAAGTTGATAGTGATTCGGTAAGAGTAGGATTACTGCTCCGGGTGTTCTAGGTAAAGCAAATTAAAAATGGTTGCCGGTTACTTTCGGTTTTAATAGGCCAGGAGAGCTTTCTAATTTTGTCAGCATTTATAAGCCTCCCTGAAAAAGAAAAAAAAGCAACTTCACGAGTTATGACGATACAAATTCATGACAAAAGATTTAGTTGTCACAAAATTATTGTAACCGCCATTCTTGATACGAAGGTACACAATTTGTCAACGTTGTCACAGAGGCTTGTTTTCGATTTTTGAGAAAGGCAACAAATGGCAACCCAAATGCCCAGAACTATAAAAAAAACAACTTGTGTTTTTGTCTTTGCATCGACATGGTTTTCGGATGTACGATGCTAGCATACAGTTGATAACGATATAATTTCGATGACAGATACATGAAGTGTCTCCCGTTAGTGATGGTGTTGGTGGTATTGAGGGCAGAGTCGGTGTTGTTGTTGTTGTTGTTGTTGTTGGTGGTGGTGGTGGTGGTGGTGAGGGCAGTTGGTGATGATGGAGAAGGTGTTGAAGGCTGACTCCGTGGTGGTGATGGTGGTGGTGGTGAAGACCGACTCGATGGTGGTAAAAGTGGTGATGATAGTGTTGTTGTTGTTGTTGTTGTTGTTGTTGGTGGTGGTGAAGGCAGTTGGTGATGATGGAGAAGGTGTTGAAGGCTGACTCCGTGGTGGTGGTGGTGGTGGTGGTGAAGACCGTCTCGATGGTGGTAAAGGTGGTGATGATAGTGTTGTTGTTGTTGTTGTTGTTGGTGGTGAAGGCCGACTCGATAATGGTGGTGTAGGTGGTGAAGGCCAAATCGATAATGGTAGTGAAGGTGGTGGTGGTGGTGAAGGTCTAGTCGGTGGTGGTGGTGGTGGTGGTGGCGGCAGTTGTGGTGGTTATAGTGAGGGTCGAGTCGATGACGATGGTAGTTGATGGTAGTGGTGGTGAGGGTCATGCCGGTGGTGGTGGTGGTGATGGTGGTTATGGTAGTGGTGGTGAGGGCTGTATCGTTTGTGATGGTGGTAGTGGTGGTGAGGGCCGTGGTGGTGGTGGTGGTGGTGAGGGCCGTTCGTTTGTGTTGGTGATGGTAGTGGTGGTGAGGGCCGTGGTGGTGGTGGTGGTGGTGGTGATGGTGTTGGTGGTGATGGTAGTGGTGGTGAGGGCCGTATCGGTTGTGGTGGTGGTGGTGAAGGCCGTATCGGTGGTGGTGGTGGCGGTGGTGGTGGTTGTAGTGAGGGTCGAGTCGATGGTGATGGTAGTTGACGGTAGTGGTGGTGAGGGCCGTGCCGGTGGTGGTGATGGTAGTGGTGGTGATGGTCGTGCCAGTGTTGGTGGTGGTGATGGTAGTGGTGGTGAGAGCCGTGTCGGTGGTTGTTTTGGTGGTGATAGTAGTGGTTGTTAGGGTAGTTTAGATGGTGGTGGTGGTAAGGGGCCGTGTCGGTGGTGGTGGTGGTGGTGAGGGCCGTGTCGGTGGTGGTGGTGGTGGTGGTGGTGGTGAGGGCCCTGGTGGTGGTGGTGGTGGTGGTGGTGATGGTAGTGGTGGTGAGGGCCGTGGTGGTGGTGGTGGTGGTGATGGTGATGGTAGTGGTGGTGAGGGCCGTTCGTTTGTGTTGGTGATGGTAGTGGTGGTGAGGGCCGTGGTGGTGGTGGTGGTGGTGGTGATGGTGTTGGTGGTGGTGGTGATGGTGTTGGTGGTGATGGTAGTGGTGGTGGTGGTGGTGGTGGTGGTGGTTGTGGTGGTAGTGGTGGTGAGGGCCGTATCGGTGGTGGTGGTGGTGGTGGTGGTGGTGATGGTGATGGTAGTGGTGGTGTCTATGGTGGTGGTGGTTGTGATGATGGTAGTGGTGGTGGTGGTGGTGGTGGTGGTTGTGATGATGGTAGTGGTGGTGTCGGTGGTGGTTTTGGTGGTTAAGGTCGAGTCACTCTGGTTGTACAGCTTATATATGGTTCTGTCACCCATATTGTACCCATATCGTCTGTATACTAACATCTGGTAGCAGTTCATGCATGGCTCTATTGTCAAATAAGTACTCTCATAATGATGACCATTTCAACAATTGATAAAACAGAAAACCTAAAATTATACAATTATTCACATTTGAGACCATAAAAAAAATAATAAAAAAAACCCAAAACGCAAGTAAAAAAGACGGCACGCAATACTAGAATTAGCGTGTCGTTAACTTGACTATCAGATTTCACGATGACATCTTCATCACATATTATGAAACACTTCCGGCAACAATTTCCAAGGTTTGTTTAAAAGTTGTTGAAAGCCGGAATTTTGACACTTCAAGTACTGCCGGTCTTTTAAGGACGGGCACACTTCTGATAGAGACGTGATGTGACAGGACGATGTCAATGTTTCAGTTGTTGTTTTCAGGATACTGTTTCCCGGATGGGGATTCCCCTTTAAATGTACAACGATATTTCTATAAATAACTCAAGAATCAGGAAGAGAATAACTAGGTTAACAAAACACACGGGGGACGACGTCATTACGATATCCATGACAACCTTACCTGACGTGTATTGGAAGACGAGGTCGACGTGTCCTGCAGGTGTCGGCGAGAATGATGACAAAATAACAACAAAAACATAATTAAGTTAAAACACGAGTCACAAGTTCTAGAAATAACACAATCGTACAAAACTACAATGGGTACGTAGTTCAGGATAAATGTCCAAACTAAATTGTCCCTCTATTTTTTGTTGGGTATGACGTCTAACCCGTTTGATGCTCGTTGATATACAAGGTAGTTATGATACCACTACCCTCCATGGATATCATTTTAATTACATGGCGGTATCGTCTATGTAGCAGAAGACGCCTATCCTTCTAGACCACATGGTTTTATCGTTCTAGACCACCTGACCTTATCCTTCTGGACCACATGGCCTTATCCTTCTAGACCACCAGGCCTTACCCTTCTAAACCACCTGGCCTTATCCTTCTAGACCACCTGGCCTTATCCTTCTAGACCACCTGGCCTTATCCTTCTGGACCACCTGGCCTTATCCTTCTGGACCACCTGGCCTTATCCTTCTATACCACCTGGCCTTATCCTTCTGGACCACCTGACCTTATCCTTCTGGACCACCTGGCCTTATCCTTCTAGACCACCTGGCCTTATCCTTCTAGACCACCTGGCCTTATCCTTCTGGACCACCTGGCCTTATCCTTCTGGACCACCTGGCCTTATCCTTCTGGACCACCTGGCCTTACCCTTCTGGACCACCTGGCCTTACCCTTCTGGACCACCTGGCCTTACCCTTCTGGACCACCTGGCCTTACCCTTCTATACCACCTGGCCTTATCCTTCTAGACCACCTGGCCTTATCCTTCTAGACCACCTGGCCTTATCCTTCTAGACCACCTGGCCTTATCCTTCTGGACCACCTGGCCTTATCCTTCTGGACCACCTGGTCTTATCCTTCTGGACCACCTGGCCTTATCCTTCTGGACCACCTGGCCTTATCCTTCTGGACCACCTGGCCTTACCCTTCTATACCACCTGGCCTTATCCTTCTAGACCACCTGGCCTTATCCTTCTAGACCACCTGGCCTTATCCTTCTAGACCACCTGGCCTTATCCTTCTGGACCACCTGGCCTTATCCTTCTGGACCACCTGGCCTTATCCTTCTGGACCACCTGGCCTTATCCTTCTGGACCACCTGGCCTTATCCTTCTGGACCACATGGCCTTATCCTTCTGGACCACCTGGCCTTATCCTTCTAGACCACCTGGCCTTATCCTTATAGACCACCTGGCCTTATCCTTCTAGACCACCTGGTCTTATCCTTCTGGACCACCTGGCCTTATCCTTCTGGACCACCTGGCCTTATCCTTCTGGACCACCTGGCCTTATCCTTCTAGACCACCTGGCCTTATCCTTCTAGACCACCTGGCCTTATCCTTCTAGACCACCTGGCCTTATCCTTCTGGACCACCTGGCCTTATCCTTCTGGACCACCTGGCCTTACCCTTCTAGACCACCTGGCCTTACCCTTCTATACCACCTGGCCTTATCCTTCTAGATCACCTGGCCTTATCCTTCTAGACCACCTGGCCTTATCCTTCTAGACCACCTGGTCTTATACTTCTGGACCACCTGACCTTATCCTTCTGGACCACCTGGCCTTATCCTTCTAGACCACCTGGCCTTATCCTTCTAGACCACCTGGCCTTATCCTTCTAGACCACCTGGCCTTATCCTTCTGGACCACCTGGCCTTACCCTTCTGGACCACCTGGCCTTACCCTTCTATACCACCTGGCCTTATCCTTCTAGACCACCTGGCCTTATCCTTCTAGACCACCTGGCCTTATCCTTCTAGACCACCTGGTCTTATCCTTCTGGACCACCTGACCTTATCCTTCTGGACCACCTGGCCTTATCCTTCTAGACCACCTGGCCTTATCCTTCTATACCACCTGGCCTTATCCTTCTAGACCACCTGGCCTTATCCTTCTGGACCACCTGGCCTTACCCTTCTAGACCACCTGGCCTTACCCTTCTATACCACCTGGCCTTATCCTTCTAGACCATCTGGCCTTATCCTTCTAGACCACCTGGTCTTATCCTTCTGGACCACCTGACCTTATCCTTCTGGACCACCTGGCCTTATCCTTCTAGACCACCTGGCCTTATCTTTCTAGACCACCTGGCCTTATCCTTCTAGACCACCTGGCCTTATCCTTCTAGATCACCTGGCCTTATCCTTCTGGACCACCTGGCCTTATCTTTCTGGACCACCTGGCCTTATCCTTCTGGACCACCTGGCCTTACCCTTCTAGACCACCTGGCCTTACCCTTCTATACCACCTGGCCTTATCCTTCTAGACCACCTGGCCTTATCCTTCTAGACCACCTGGCCTTATCCTTCTAGACCACCTGGCCTTATCCTTCTGGACCACCTGGTCTTATCCTTCTGGACCACCTGACCTTATTCTTCTAGACCACCTGGCCTTATCCTTCTAGACCACCTGGTCTTATCCTTCTGGACCACCTGGCCTTATCCTTCTGGACCACCTGGCCTTATCCTTCTATACCACCTGGCCTTATCCTTCTGGACCACCTGACCTTATCCTTCTGGACCACCTGGCCTTATCCTTCTAGACCACCTGGCCTTATCCTTCTAGACCACCTGGCCTTATCCTTCTGGACCACCTGGCCTTATCCTTCTGGACCACCTGGCCTTATCCTTCTGGACCACCTGGCCTTACCCTTCTGGACCACCTGGCCTTACCCTTCTATACCACCTGGCCTTATCCTTCTAGACCACCTGGCCTTATCCTTCTAGACCACCTGGCCTTATCCTTCTGGACCACCTGGCCTTATCCTTCTGGACCACCTGGCCTTATCCTTCTGGACCACCTGGCCTTACCCTTCTATACCACCTGGCCTTATCCTTCTAGACCACCTGGCCTTATCCTTCTAGACCACCTGGCCTTATCCTTCTAGACCACCTGGCCTTATCCTTCTGGACCACCTGGCCTTATCCTTCTGGACCACCTGGTCTTATCCTTCTGGACCACCTGGCCTTATCCTTCTGGACCACCTGGCCTTATCCTTCTGGACCACATGGCCTTATCCTTCTGGACCACCTGGCCTTATCCTTCTAGACCACCTGGCCTTATCCTTATAGACCACCTGGCCTTATCCTTCTAGACCACCTGGTCTTATCCTTCTGGACCACCTGGCCTTATCCTTCTGGACCACCTGGCCTTATCCTTCTGGACCACCTGGCCTTATCCTTCTAGACCACCTGGCCTTATCCTTCTAGACCACCTGGCCTTATCCTTCTAGACCACCTGGCCTTATCCTTCTGGACCACCTGGCCTTATCCTTCTGGACCACCTGGCCTTACCCTTCTAGACCACCTGGCCTTACCCTTCTATACCACCTGGCCTTATCCTTCTAGATCACCTGGCCTTATCCTTCTAGACCACCTGGCCTTATCCTTCTAGACCACCTGGTCTTATACTTCTGGACCACCTGACCTTATCCTTCTGGACCACCTGGCCTTATCCTTCTAGACCACCTGGCCTTATCCTTCTAGACCACCTGGCCTTATCCTTCTAGACCACCTGGCCTTATCCTTCTGGACCACCTGGCCTTACCCTTCTGGACCACCTGGCCTTACCCTTCTATACCACCTGGCCTTATCCTTCTAGACCACCTGGCCTTATCCTTCTAGACCACCTGGCCTTATCCTTCTAGACCACCTGGTCTTATCCTTCTGGACCACCTGACCTTATCCTTCTGGACCACCTGGCCTTATCCTTCTAGACCACCTGGCCTTATCTTTCTAGACCACCTGGCCTTATCCTTCTAGACCACCTGGCCTTATCCTTCTAGATCACCTGGCCTTATCCTTCTGGACCACCTGGTCTTATCCTTCTGGACCACCTGGCCTTATCCTTCTGGACCACCTGGCCTTATCCTTCTGGACCACCTGGCCTTACCCTTCTATACCACCTGGCCTTATCCTTCTAGACCACCTGGCCTTATCCTTCTAGACCACCTGGCCTTATCCTTCTAGACCACCTGGCCTTATCCTTCTGGACCACCTGGCCTTATCCTTCTGGACCACCTGGTCTTATCCTTCTGGACCACCTGGCCTTATCCTTCTGGACCACCTGGCCTTATCCTTCTGGACCACCTGGCCTTATCCTTCTGGACCACCTGGCCTTATCCTTCTAGACCACCTGGCCTTATCCTTATAGACCACCTGGCCTTATCCTTATAGACCACCTGGTCTTATCCTTCTGGACCACCTGACCTTATCCTTCTGGACCACCTGGCCTTATCCTTCTGGACCACCTGGCCTTATCCTTCTAGACCACCTGGCCTTATCCTTCTAGACCACCTGGCCTTATCCTTCTAGACCACCTGGCCTTATCCTTCTGGACCACCTGGCCTTACCCTTCTATACCACCTGGCCTTATCCTTCTAGATCACCTGGCCTTATCCTTCTAGACCACCTGGCCTTATCCTTCTAGACCACCTGACCTTATCCTTCTGGACCACCTGGCCTTATCCTTCTAGACCACCTGGCCTTATCCTTCTAGACCACCTGGCCTTATCCTTCTAGACCACCTGGCCTTATCCTTCTGGACCACCTGGCCTTATCCTTCTGGACCACCTGGCCTTACCCTTCTAGACCACCTGGCCTTACCCTTCTATACCACCTGGCCTTATCCTTCTAGACCACCTGGCCTTATCCTTCTAGACCATCTGGCCTTATCCTTCTAGACCACCTGGTCTTATCCTTCTGGACCACCTGACCTTATCCTTCTGGACCACCTGGCCTTATCCTTCTAGACCACCTGGCCTTATCTTTCTAGACCACCTGGCCTTATCCTTCTAGACCACCTGGCCTTATCCTTCTAGATCACCTGGCCTTATCCTTCTGGACCACCTGGCCTTATCTTTCTGGACCACCTGGCCTTATCCTTCTGGACCACCTGGCCTTACCCTTCTAGACCACCTGGCCTTACCCTTCTATACCACCTGGCCTTATCCTTCTAGACCACCTGGCCTTATCCTTCTAGACCACCTGGCCTTATCCTTCTAGACCACCTGGCCTTATCCTTCTGGACCACCTGGTCTTATCCTTCTGGACCACCTGACCTTATTCTTCTAGACCACCTGGCCTTATCCTTCTGGACCACCTGACCTTATCCTTCTGGACCACCTGGTCTTATCCTTCTGGACCACCTGACCTTATTCTTCTGGACCACCTGGCCTTATCCTTCTGGACCACCTGACCTTATCCTTCTGGACCACCTGGCCTTATCCTTCTGGACCACCTGGCCTTATCCTTCAAGACCACCTGGCCTTATCCTTCTCGCGTTCTTAAGATTTTTTTTCTCGCTTTATCAATTTTGAAATGTATTGCATCTGTGTATTAGGATTATCTTTTTGTTTTTTAATAAACTAGAAATATGTCGAGTTCTTTAGAGCATACGATTTTCAGAAGTAATTCACGAATTGTCTGCGATTAAGTTTGTTAACAAGGTCAAAGGTCACATCCGTTCTTGGTAGTTAACACAAATCACAGGCGTCTGCTTCTGGTTAGTATAAATAGAAAAAAAAATAGCCTCCTACTCCTACTCCTGCTATATCAAGGGGGAGGGGCTAATATATTTTTTTCTATAAATATTTATCAGTAGCAGACGCCTGTGCACAAATTTATGAACTTTAACTTAAGTTGATTTAGGCTTTTATTTTCTGATAATTCAATGACATTTTTTTGTAATCAGTATTAGATATGCAGCCCCTACCCCCACCACTTGATGCCTTTTGTCATGTTAATCATGACTGACTCCATATAAACCATTTTACAGGATTTCAATCTTTTTTCAATGTGAAGGTGGTAGATTTCGGAGAAGTTTGTCGACTAGGAACAGTTAGGTTTACTGCTTAAACAAAATGTTGACAATTTTTATCTCATAGCTTTCACGTGTAGCTAAATACGGTAAATAATCTTTCCATTAAAACGTCAACAAGGAAATACGATATGTTTGTATTGTCCGACTTCCTTGTTACGCACACACAGCGATAAACCAACACTCATGGTCCCTATGAACGACGGCATGAAAAGGAAGACACATGCCGATGTATCATTACAAATAAGGAAGATTTGATTCACAATGACATAGATATTTATAAATAGTTTTATTTACATTGTAAATGATTCCCCCCTGACACTTCCTCACTTTTTGGCCTTAAGTTGAGCGTTCGCCCCTGTGAGGAATGTTTAGGATTTCTGTCCCCTGGTTCTTAGTTGAGCGTTCGCCCCTGTTAGGAATGTTTAGAATTTCTGTCCTCTGGCCTAAAGTTGAGCGTTCCCCCCTGTGAGGAATGTTTCAGGTTTCTCTCTCTCTCTCTCTCTCTCCCCCCCTAACCTGAAATTGAGCGTTTGCCCATGCGATAAATGCTTTGGGGTTTGTCCCTTGCACACAAACGGAAGTGTAAAATTGGTACTAACTATTCTTTGCATTACAGCTGACGTTAAGAGCTAGTTTTTTTTCCGTTGTCAGTATAATATGACCGGGTGGAATTGCCAAACTACCGTGTCAAAATGTGATAATTCAGTGTGATAGCACTATAAAATCTTCCATCAGTGATCCTATCATTCATGGACACCATCATCCTTAAATGATCTTCTCTAATAATATGACGTAAAACAATTCTAAACCAAATCGCATCTTATTTTTTTTGATGAAATATTCAATCTATAACTCAAACCGCAGACCTTGCTTAATTAAAACATTTACATTTCTTCAATGGTTGAATGTTACCGCACTTCCTACTGAGCACTTAGGATATTAGTTACAACAACTACTTAACAAAAACAACTCCAGTGCCAGCCCTACTTGACCTCCAGTTTGAATCGTTTACGAAACAACATTGGGTATTAGCTCTGCATTGCAAAAACGCCGGAAAACACTTTGTAGAATACAAGATACATGGAGCATTACGCCGACCCTGATCTTAGTATTTACATATCACTGGGATTCGACGGCAGGTGTACCGAACGGTTGGGGAGGGGGATGGGGAGGGGGAAGACGAATAATGCTTTTCCTGGCAAACGATCATAGAGGCACATGCACGTCCATTACGCGTGAAAGAGGGAGCCCTTCTCCCAAAGTCATACTGTAGCGCGTATGAATCTGACGTGCACGTGTATTGTAAAACAAAGTCCGACTAGTATATTCTAACGCTATTTACTATTAATAGGGACACTCAGAATGGCCACATCGATGCCGAGAATAAGTTTGATGCGGTGTTCGTCAATGAAAAGACTGGGGAATTGACTCGTGACAAGAAGCGTAGGAACAATAGTGAATTTCCAGTAAATGTGCTATGTTATACAAATATATCATAGGTGGCTATTAAAGGCCTCGTGCAATAGAACATCGGTCGATTACCAGTTCCTCGAATCAAATATTCTTGACTATTGCACATGAGATACTTGTTTTATTACATAATCACCAAAACACACATAGAATCACTGAAATCTCGACTTTCCTGTAGGCCTAGAAGTCGCCATGACTGTCGTCTGGCAGTGTTGACATCCGAGTGACTTAGACGCTTGGAAGGGTAGGACAATTCCGTCACAGGTTTTCAATAGTTCACATGGAATAAAGTGTTATTGAATAATGTTGATTACAAAATGTTATCCTTCATATAAACTTCTATTACCTTCATGGCTTCTTATAAACATTCCAAAATTAAATCTTTGCAAAACCTGTACTCTGGGAACAGCAAGGACTACCAGGGTATCTTAGCTGGGGAGACAGATGACATTGGACGGATATACCCCTCAACCCACCCCTACCCCCGAAACACACACGCATATGGAGTATGCCGATAAATCAACAACGAGCAGAAAACTGGCTAATGTTGTTATTACTACGGCCAGTTACTTTCGGCCTAGAGAGCTTTCGAATGTAAGGCCTAGCATTTATACTATATAATCTACAACAAAAAATAAAGCAACTACACAAGTTATGAGAGTAATATTTTATAATGAAAACAAAATCTAGTCAACACAAAATAAATATAAGCGCCGTTCTTGATCTAGGACTTATCCAATTGTCAATGTCGTCACACTCACAGGGGCTCGTTTCCGAATTTTCAGAAATGCAAGACACGACAACATTAAAAGTCCAGTGTTTATAAAAATAAATCTTGTGAAAAATCCGGAGTATCGACATGGTTTCCAGTTGTGTATATATACTGGATTTTAGATTTGTGGTTATTCACTGATGTCAAAGGCCTACCTTACAAAATCGAGCCCCTGTGAAGTTGAAAACCGTCTGCTAAGTTAGCGACACTGAGTTAACCGGTTAGACTGGAATCTGTTTCGAACGAAATATCCTTGGAATCGTTTTCACCTACTGTCAAGATGACTTTCATTTAGAATTTAAGATATGATATTCTTCTAAAAATAACATAAATCCAGTCAATAGAAAATTAAGTGTTTGCGAGGAATCGAGTGTGTCCTGTGCAATACCCGTTCAAAGCCGCATCACTTCTAAATGTTAACTGTATAGCATTGCGCCAAAAAACGGCTTGGATTTTAAACAATCAGAAATTATACATTTGTCAATAATTTGACGGTATCTACAAACGTATATGAAATAGAAAATAAAGCTAAATTTATGCAAAACGTTTTTATGTGTTTGCTATTAATAACGACATGAGGGACTATATTATTCCTTCTGGAAATTTCGGCTGTTCCGGTATTCGAACTTGATGACGTCAGTGATAGGGTAAGCGACAAATTTAAACGCGTCATAACCTACAGTAAACAAAAAATCTTTATGAATATAAATATAAGCATTGAACTGTTACCAAATGGTAGTATACAGTCGATATGAATACAAGTTAGGGCGACATGAAATATTTATCTTATTTGGTAACAGTTCAATGCTTAAATATAAAAACAGCAATTACTTTTAAGTAAATGTTTCAATATTTTATGAAACAAATTCGAGCACGGTTACAAAAATTATCGCTTTGAAAAATACTATCTTTTGGATATCTTATCAGGAGTTATTGAAGACCTGGGTGTCGTTTTATAGAAACGAACTGCGATACTTTATAAAAGCTGTTACCGAGTGAAATCGCTTGATGTAAGCAAACGACGATCGGTTTGGCGATAATGGAATCCCGTACTCATTTATAGATATAACGGTTTTTCTTCAAAAATAAATTGCTACCTGCTGTTTTGATCGTCGCGTTCTGTCTTGGCTGCGTTTATCGACAGTTTGATTGGAGGTTACAATAAAGGTCACGTGGTGTAACCAACACAGACTGTTAATGAGGAAGAGTTCTATCTTGATTTTGTCGATTCCATGGAGGGAAAGAGCGAAATGTTCGCAATCAGCTTAATTCAGAATCAAATTAAGGTGGATAGCGGGATTAATTTCTTGCATTGTTTTGACTTGTGTTGCACTACATATACGAAGGGATCATGAAATTTCCACCAGAATATGCTATGATGACGTCAAGTGCTGTAATGACGTCATGAGTTTATTACCACAAAATATTTATCTGACACGTGATGTGTCTCATCTCAACACACATGCAATTTACATCGGTTATATTACAAAACAACATATGACCAATGTGCTCCAATCCCTGCGACCCTCTCGAGGTCTTGGGCATGCGCAGTCCCCCCTTTCCCTTTTTTAATTTTTAAGCTCCTGGTCCCCCTTCGGCGCTCCTCTGCATTACCCCAGACAGTCAAAGAGCTGAGTCACTCCTAGCTAATGCTTCGTGGAATATGGTCTTCGTTTCCCCATCAGGTCGACGATTTGTACTCCACACAAACTCTCCCTGTAAGATCGATGGTTTAATGCCTTCTGTACGAGGTGTAATTACTCTGCCACAGCTAATCATCTCACTCACTCTAAAAAATAAACCGCCTGATTAGAAATTCACCGAACATATTAAGGGCGAAAGGGAGATAATTATGTGTTCTCAGAAAATAGCTGTACACTGCCTGTATAAAAATACATATAAATATGTCATCAGTTTTTTTTAACGTCAGATAGGACCGTGTGTCGGCGGAATGGAACCGAAGATGTCTTAGTCATAGATCAGGGGCATATTCAGGCACTTCCAAAACGCGACCGAACATGTGGAAGACATTATTCTTTCATAGTTGTGGTTTACAACTCGTTTTTTTATTGAGCAAAAAGATAACATTTTTATGTTTTTTTATCACTGTACACGGTAACCATCCTCAAAACGGTCTACTTTCCCATGACAGTCTTTGTGACGCATAAGTACGAGCGATTTTTAATGGATTATAATGTTACAATGTCATATTCACCAAATCTTAATGAATTATGATGAAAAGAAAAAATCACCTAAATCTAATGGCTCGATTGGTACGTCATATTCATCGAATTCTAATCATTCATGCTGGAATGTTAAAATCGACGAATTTTAATGGTTCGTTTTTTTCCGTCACATTAAAACGTTATTATATTATTTTTTTCTATTGCCATTATTGATATGAACCTTTAATTCGAAAATAATGAACTCCGAAAGTAATTTTCATGGTTTGATCAATGTTTAATGGATTGACATGTCACTATGTCGGTATGATCAATGTTTAATTGACTGATATGTCACTACGTCGGTATGACCAATATTTAATTGACTAATATGTCACTACGTCGGTATGACCAATATTTAATTGACTAATATGTCACTATGTCGGTATGACCAATGTTTAATGGACTAATATATCACTATGTCGGTGTGACCAATATCTAATGGACTGATATGCCACTATGTCGGTATGACCAATGTTTCATGGACTGATATGTCACTATGTCGGTACGACCAATGTTAAATGGACTGATATGTCACTATGTCGGTATGACCAATGTTTAATGGACTGATATGTCACTACGTCGGTATGACCAATATTTAATTGACTAATATGTCACTATGTCGGTATGACCAATGTTTAATGGACTAATATATCACTATGTCGGTGTGACCAATATCTAATGGACTGATATGTCACTATGTCGGTATGACCAATGTTTCATGGACTGATATGTCACTATGTCGGTACGACCAATGTTAAATGGACTGATATGTCACTATGTCGGTATGACCAATGTTTAATGGACTGATATGTCACTATGTCGGTATGACCAATGTTTAATGGACTAATATGTCACTATGTCGGTATGACCAATGTTTAATGGACTGATATGTCACTATGTCGGTATGACCAATGTTAAATGGACTAATATGTCCGTGTGACCAATGTTTAATGGACTGATATGTCCGTGTGACCAATGTTTAATGGACTGATATGTCACTATGTCGGTATGACCAATGTTTAATGGATTGACATGTCACTATGTCGGTATGACCAATGTTTAATGGACTGATATGTTACTATGTCTGTATGACCAATGTTTAATTGACTGATATGTCACTACCTCGGTACGACCAATGTTTAATGGACTGATATGTCACTATGTCGGTATGACCAATGTTTAATGGACTGATATGTCACTATGTCGGTATGACCAATGTTTAATGGATTGATATGTCACTATGTCGGTATGACCAATGTTAAATGGACTGATATGTCACTACCTCGGTACGACCAATGTTTAATGGACTGATATGTCACTATGTCGGTATGACCAATGTTTAATGGACTAATATGTCACTATGTCGGTATGACCAATGTTTAATGGACTGATATGTCACTACCTCGGTACGACCAATGTTTAATGGACTGATATGTCACTACATCGATTCAATTAATATAACTTTAACGGATTTTGTATGTGACGATCTAACACTGCCAAAGTAATAGTATATTAATGGATTACCCGACACTGGCTTATAAGATCACAAAGATCCCCTTCGGATACAAACACAAATCTTCGCTAAATTGCATCGCACTTACAGACTAATATGAGCTCATTGTTGTGAAGGGACAGCTAACGGAACACAATATAATGACTTTAGTTGGAAGGCTTCGGCTTTTTACTCTATTATCCAGACAGAGATTTCATGTCTATTAACCCTCCGACCTTGTTAAGTCACTATTAATGTGTTTATATTCCGTCTAGGTCACCGCCGATGGTAAAACAACTGCATCGATGCGCGGGAGATGGCGCGTGCCTTTTAATTACGTATACAAGACAGTTGTGTCAGAATGTCAAAGATCGGGACATGTATGACGCCATTAACCAAGCTTACCACAGCATTCCTAGGCGATAAATTCTGGAATAAGATGTTGGAGAGATGTGAGGAGGAGGAGGAGGAGGAGGAGGAGGTAAACAATTGATAATGGAATGGTTGGACGATAAAAGAGAAGGAGATGAAAAGACGAATAAGAAAAGAGGAGAGTGAAAGTGACAAATAGGGGTTAAGATAAATATGAGAAGGGTTGGCCAGGAGGAGGAGGGGGAGGAGGAGGATAAATAGAGGAAGACAAGGAAGGCGGCGACACCATGGGTTTGAATAAGAAGGGAAAGTGTTGGCCGAGAGGGGAGGGGCAGCGTAGATTATACATTGGGGGCGAAGGATGAATCTGATAAAAGCGGCGGGGGTCGGGGATGATAGCGTTTTTATTAGGGTTTAGAATAGGGAGGGAATCGGCTTGTCGAAAGGGTTGAGAGTAATATGTCCAAACGAAAACGGAGGATAGTAGGAACAGAAATCAGGAAAACGAATACGGTAATTGGAGTCAGGAAATGAAGACAGCCATTAGGGTTTAGAAGTAGGGAAATGGTAGCAGAGAGGAGGAGGCCAAGTATAAAGAGGAAGAGGGGGAGAGAAGGTTGACGAGATTATGACAACATATATGTGACAGTACCAGTAGTAAACTGGGGGAGGGAAGCACTTATACAGGGCGTGATCACGGGGAGGATAGAGACTGAAGGAATGTGATGTAGGGGCAATTATATCGACGTTAAGTACCAGGTGTACAAACGGGAAACTCACGTGCATTCACTTCTCGTTACTACCACATGGCACTGTGGAGGGAGAGGGAGAACGGGGTGTCTATTTTTGGTACAACGATAGGTGCAAGTCACTGTCATAAATACATCCCCACAGTCTACATTGTAGAACGGACAAATGGTCAACACGTGTTTTAGCTTCATATAGCATTGTCCTCGCCTCCCCCTTGACGCGCAAAAGCTGTGTTGCTGAACGGAATCTTAGCAGTATACATATACATATATATATATATTTCATTGACGCAGAACATAAGTTTACCAGAGAACATCAAGTCGTCGACCATACATTCTCAATTATGAGAGTCCTATACAAAAGCCACGCCCATTTTGAGCAATCTTTTATGTTGTAGCGAGTGGCTACCTCGCACAATAAACGGCAGGCCCGTTGCACATAAACACATATACAACAGCTCAGGACGTTCTGTAATAGTCAGATGAGAATGGGTGTAGTGAACGACAACTCTGGGAAGAAATTTATTTTCAAATAATGATGTTGACAATCACCACAATGAAAGTTATAACAACTTCCTTTACAAGAAGCACATTGACTGGGCCCAAAATATTCAAAATATATGTGACAAGTACTTATGAAATACTAGTTGGAAATTTGTACCAGGTTCCTGTGCAATGATTTATATTGACGAATTCATCCGACAACACTCGACCATATACCTCTGTTACTAACACATGTTTATTTCGCGAATTAAGTGAAAATAATATATTTCGTGGAACTGCCACCGGGGATGTTTGGTTTTAAAAAATTATTGAAGAATTTAGTAACCGTTTGAGTTTTTACAAAAGGTTAAGTGTTGGGGGTTCTTTTTTAAAAAAGGGTTTTTTTGGAAAACCCGGGCCTATGGTGTGGGTACCGTTTTTGAGCACAGGGAAACCTAAACATCTTCCCCCCGGCTCTGGAAAAAACGGAAAAACTTAATGATCTTGGGGAAAGGATAAAACCCAAAACTTATATTTTGGGGAAAGGACTCCAAAAAAGGGGGAAAAAGGAAGGTTCTTTAAAAAGGAAAATTAAAAAAGGAAAAGTGCCCTTATGGGAAGGAATTTCAAAAAATTGGGGGAAAAAAGGGCAAAAGTTTAAAGAGAAAATTTAAAAGGAAAATTGTGCAAAAAAGGGGAAAAGAATTTTACATTTGGAAAAAATAAGGGGTTTAAAAGGGGGCCCTGAAAATTTTTGGGGGGAAAAGGCAATTTTTGGAAAACCCTGGAAAAATTGGGTTTTAATTTTTCAAGGACTGGACTTGGGAATTAAGATGTGATACCCCAGGGCCGGCAGAAAAATGCTAAAGGATAAATGGATCCGGGGAAACCCGAATTCGGGTATTTTTTTGGGGGATGGTTCCTAGAAAACCCCTTAATTTTCGCCTCCGGGCCAACCCCGGTCGCCCGGGCAGGGAAAACCCAAAGGAGTTCAAAAAAACCCGGGGGCCTTTTAAACCCATTTGGGCCCGCGGAAAAAGATCTTTTTATTCTTTAAATTCCAACCCCCCAAAAAAGTTTTTCAAAAAATAAAAAAAAAATAAAAAAACGGCAAACGGATTTTTTTAAAAAGGTTTGTAAAACGGGTTTTTTAAAAAATGGATGGGTTTAAAAATACTTTTTTTTTTTAATTTGACCCTAAGAAAATTTTAAAAAATAAAAATAAATAAATAAATAAATAAAAGGGGAATTTTTTTTTAAAAAGCGTTTTTTTTTTATAAAGTTGATTTGACACAATAATATTTTCATTTTGTTTGTACCACAGTTTTAATTTTAATTTAATAATAAATTTTAAAAATAAAAAGGGAATTGTTTTAAAACGGTTGGTTTTAAAAAGGTTTATTTTCACCAATAACAACCCCGGGGTTTTGTTTGTAAACCAAGGGTTAAAAACCGGGCAACTTAATTAAAAAACGGGGGAAGGGGAAGAAAATTCTCTTACCTAATTCCTTTTATTTGGGTTTTTTTCCGTTCCCAAAATGGTGGGCGTTAATTAAAAAAATTCCCAGGGAAATCCCGGCTTAAAACCTGACCCAATTTTTTGGGGAAAAAGGAAAAAGGAAGACCCTCCCTTTTTGGAACCCAAAAACAAAAGTTATTCGATAAAATTTATTACCCAAAATTTAAAAATTATTTTTGAGGACTATTTTCCTAAAAATTTTTTCCCCCCATTTTGTGTGACTTAAAACTAAATTTTTAATTCTTGAGTTAATTAAACTAAAATTTTATCCAGTTCGTTTTTTCGGAAAAATTTTTTGAAAAGCCCCGTTTTTGGAGTAAAAAAAACTAAAATTAACAAATTAGTTTTGCAAATGACATTTATTACTAAAATTTATCCCGTTTTTTTTTGCAGGGAAAATATCTTTAAAATTTTTCCCGCCCGTTAAAGGACCCAAAAACTAAAAAAATTTTCCCCGTTCAGTTCTTCGCAAATAATTTAACAAAAATTATCCCGTTCATTTTTAAAGAACAAATTTCTCCAAAAACCCGCCTTTTTGAATTTAAAATAAAATTTTATTTCCAGTTTAAATTCCTTTCCGGGAAAAATTACTTAAAAACCACCAGGTTCCTCAATTAAAATATTTACTTTTAAAATTTATCCCCGTGCCCTTGGGTTAAAAGGAATTTTTTAATAAAATTTTTAAAATTGGGGGGAAATTTCATGAATCCAAATTTTAAATTTTTTTTAACAAAAATTTTGAATTCCATCAATGGAAATTTGAACCCCCTTTCCCAAAAAAAAACCAAGAAGTTTGGTTTAATTTTTTTCCCCCTTTTGGTATAGAGGTTAACAAATGATGGGATAGGAAAAACAAAAATTTTTTAAAATTCAAGGGAAGGCCACCCCCGGTTTTTTAAATTTTAAAAAAACCCTTTCATTTTTAAAAAACCTTTAAAATGGCTTCCTTTTTAATTTAAAATGACCTTTTTAAGGGAATTGGCCTTTTTCGGGTATGCAAAAATCGGGGGAAACCCATGTGGGTTTAAAATTTTTTATGATCCTAAAAAATGACTTTTAATCTTTTTCCAATTAAAAGAAGGAATTCATATCAATGGGAAAAATGAAAACCCGAAAAACCAAAAAAGTTTTTTTCCCGGGAAAAAACCCCCTTTTTTTTCCCGGTGGGGAAATTTTTTGGGGGTTTCAAAGGTGAGGGTTTAAAAATAAAAAAAAACCCCCAGGGAAATTTTTTTTAAAAATTTCAAAAAACACGGTTTTGAACTGTTTTTCAATTTTTTTTAAAAAAAACCTTTAAAAGTTGGTAAACCCACATTCCATTAAAAAAAAGTGTTTCCCCCTACCATTAATATAAAAGTCCGGGGGTTTGTGGGCCCAATTAAATTTGGTATTTTCAAATAACGGGAAACGGCCAAAAAAACCCCCAGTGAAAATAGATTTTTTTTTTTTTTATGATGGGAAAAAAATTAAAAAAACCCAACGGAGGCCTTTGGGGCAAAGGTTGATGGAAAAAAGACCAATTAAAAAAGGAAGATTTTATTATAAACCACTTTTGTTTAAAATTTTTAAAAAAGGATTTTTAAAGTTTTTTCCAGGAAACCCAATAAATTTTAGGAAGTTGGGGTAATTTTTGGAAAAAGTTTTTTTTTTTCCCGATAACCCGACAAATTAAAATATAAAAAAGGGAACGGGAAATTTTTGGTTTCTGGGGGGGCATTTTAGAATATTTTTTTATTTCATTTGGGGATTAACAAAAAACCTAACCCCCACAAGGCCTAACGTTATTTTAAAAAAAAAATTTTTTTTAACTCCATATATTTTGGGCCCCTTTTTAATTTTTAAAAAAAATTTTTGGTTTTTTTTTCCCCCTTAAAATTTTTTGGGGGGGCAAAAACCGGCAAAAAGGGTTTTTTTCATAAGGGGGGAAAAATATCCTTTTAAAAAAAAGAATTTAATTTTTATATTTCCTTGGGGGAAAAAAATAAAGGGAAAAAATTAAAAGGAAATTAAAAAAGGCTAAAGGGGAAAAACCACGGCCTTGGGTGGAAAAATTTAGGATTTTGGACCACACAAAAATTAAAGTTTTAAAAGATTTTTTGTCAAAGGAACCAGGGGAAGCCCAAAGGGAAAAACTGGGGAAATTTTTTTCGAAAGGTTTGTTCCGTTCCCAAAACAAAAGGAATTTTTAGTTTTGGGAAAAACCAAAAAAATTAAAAAATTTTTAAAAGGGCCCCCAAAGCCCTAAATTTTTCCTGGCTTTTGGCCGGACGGATTTTCCAAAGGGGTTTTACGTGGGATTGATTTCGTAAATTTCGGAAAATTTGAATTGGGAAAAAACTTTTGCCGGGGGTTTATATTTTTAAAGGGGGTTGAAAAGGGGAGGGTTTTTTTTTAACCCTTACCCTTTTTTATATTTTGGGGAAAAACTTTTGGTTTGAAAAAAAAGCTTTTTTAATGGGGCCCGGGTTGGGCCCCTTTAAGTCCCCCGGCTAAAAATTTTGTTACTTAAAAACCCATAAGGGTGGGAATTGTTATTTTTCTGGGAAAAAAAACAATTTTCCCCTAGGTTTAAAACTTTCACATTCCTTTTTGACACCGGGGGAAAAAATCGGAAATTTAAAAGGGGGTTTTAAAGGGGTTTTCCCGGGCGAATAAATACATTTTTCTTTGTTATTTCAAAATTTTTGGAACCCCATCTCATAACCTTTTAATTTGTTTCAAAATTATGTTTTGCCAAAAACCAGGAAAAAAAAAGCCCAAATTTTTCGAAAAAACAAAAAACGATTGTGGCGGCATTTTGCCCAACCCCCAAAACCAATTTAAAGGAAATCCCGGCCCGTTATTTAGAAACCCAACAAAAAAAAACAAAAGTTTTTTAAAAGTTAAAAGCTTTAAAAGGGTTCTTGGGAAAAAAGGGAAAAGTTTCAGGAAAAATTTAATAAAGGATTTCCGGGGTTGTCGGGTTTAATTGTTTTTACAGTCATAAGGGCCTTTTCCCCCCGGAAAAATGGGCGAAAAAATAAAAAATTTTTGCAGGGGTGGTTTGGATTAAAATTAAAAAAAAAAAACAATAAAAGGGAAAAGAATTTAAAAAAATTAAAAAAACCAATTTTAAAAAGGAAAACTTTATAAAAAGTTTTTAAAAAAACGAAATTTTCCAAAAATGGCTACGAGGGAAAAAAAATTTTTTTTTATTTTCCCCAAAATTCCCGAATTTAATTTAAAAAAGGTTTTTAAAATGTCGATATTAAAACTTATATATTTTTGAATTTCCCCGGTTTTTTCTAGGGAAAAAACCAAAAAAAGTCAAAAAAAAAAGTCCCCCAGGAATTATGTTTTTTTTTACACGGGAACCTTTAAAAAATTTAACCCAAAAAAAACAAATCATGGGGGTTTTTAAATTAATTTCCGGGTTTTTTAAAAAATTAAAAAATTTTTCCCCTTTTTAATTTGGGTTTTCCCAAAAAAATTTAAAAAAAAACTTCATTAGGGGAGGAAGGTGGTAAATTTTTCAATTCCCAAACAAAACGGGTTTTTTGAAAAAAAAACTTTTAAAACAAAAAATTTTAGATTAAAACCCTTTTTCTAAAAGACCAAGTTTGTCAATAATTTTAATTTTAGAGCCCCCGGTATATTCCCCTTTTTATCAATCCGGGGTAAAAACCCCTTTGGCAAAGTTTTTCAGGGGCAACAAAAGTTCAAAAAATATAAATCAAAACAAATTTTTATATACAATTTTGGGAAAAGTAAAGGCTTGTTTGAAGGTTTTTAAATTCAGGGAAAAAAAAATTGTAACCCCAAAAAAAGTCAGGGTTAGTTTTCCGGGGGTAAAAACCCCCTAAATTCAGGTAAAATTTATTGGAACCCGAAAAACAAACCCAAAAACCACGGGGTCTCATTACCTGGGTTAAATTAAAATAACAAAATTTTTAAAATAAAAAAATCCCCCGGAAATGGGAAAAAAAATAAAAAATAGAAAATTTTTGAAAAAAAAAAATTAAAAAACCACAAAAAAATGAAAATAAAATTTAAAAATTTGATTTCCAAAATAAAAGGTTTTTTTTTCAATGCAAACCCCGGGTTTTTAAAAATTTGGTTTTTCCTTAAAATTTGTTTTTTGAAAATTTTAAATTTTTTTTCTTGGTTTATCAAATATTTAAAAAAAAATAAAGGCCTTTAAATAAAAACCGCCCAAGGGAATTGGATCCTTTTAAATAAGGGAACCATTTTTAAAAAAACAAACAAAACAAAAAGGGCAAAAACTTTTTTCTAAGAATTTAAAAAAAAATTTTAAAATTAAAAAAAAAACCCGGGGTTTTTTTTTTTGGGTTTTTTTTAATTTTTTTCTTTTTAAAAAAAAACTGCGGCAAGGGGTAAAAAAAAAACCCACAAAAAAAAGTAATTTTTAAAAAAAAACCCAAAAAAAAAAAACTTTTGCAATAAAAAGGGGGCCCTATAAACAAAAAACCTACCGTTTGGTTAATTTTTCTTTAAGTCCCATAGTTCCCCGTTTAGGCCAAATTTTTTGGGGGAGGGCCAAAGTTTTGGGGGGGAAAAGGGGCTTTTAAAACGGGATAAAAAAAAACCCCAAAAGGTCCAAAATTTAATTTTTTTTTTTTTTTTTTTTTTTTTTTTTTTTTTTTTTTTTTTTTTTTTTTTTTTTTTTTTTTTTTTTTTTTCCCCCCCCCCCCCCCCCCCCCCCCCCCCCCCCCCCCCCCCCCCCCCCCCCCCCCCCCCCCCCCCCCATTTTTAATAGGGAAAAACCAAAAAAGGTTTGAAAAAGGCCAAAGGCCCAAAAAAACCGGGGCCAGCCCTTTAATTCCCTTGGAAAAAAAACGTCAAACCGGGAAAAGAGGGGGGGACCCAAACAATTAAAACAGGTTTTTTGGGTAAAAATTTTATACGTTACACACCTGTACAAGGTCAGACTGTACACCACGGCGAGTCTCATTCACCTGACTTATAATTCATCATATATAACTTTAACGAAATGTTAAATGATAGTCATGCAATACATGAAATAGCCCTCGGCCGATATGAAAAAAATGACATAACTCGATCCTTTACGCCTGCACACAAAATGTCAAAAAGCGATGCGTAAAAACGTCGTAAAACTTTGAAAAATCCTAACTGCATGCACATCTACCTACCAAGGTCTTCCTCAACTTCGCTAGCCAAGTGTTTTCAATATGAGACTCTCCTTTCAGGTGAAAATGTCGTTTTGAAAACCCTTGGCTAGCGAAGTTGGGTCTTCCTTTCTTAGCGACTTTCATCAAAATTCATCAAAAGATGTAGGAGGAGTCACATTCATTCACCAAGTACAGGAACAGACAGACAGCAGACATTCGGAGTCCTCGGACGTGATAAGGAAGCTTCGATTTTGTAACTAGGGACATATTTGTTCAAAAGTAATGATGCACTGCTTATAAGATTTTTATTCATTTATTTATCAATTTGTTCCTAGTTTGATGTTTTTATTTTTGTGAATTTTTCTCTATTGTTGTTTGGCTCTAAATTACTCAAACTGTCGGTAAGCCGTAAAAAACAAAACAACAACAACAAGTAATAAAACAAAACAAAACAAATCAATGATGCACATCAAAAAGGAAACACAACTATAAGCACAAGCTACACAGTTTGGTATTGTATAACGTCATATTACCACGTTGAGGTCATTTTGAGGACGGCGTCCACGCATGGGGGTGCTACCAGCGACCGCTTTTATAGCGTCATCACTCTGAAATGCCACGACCGGTCATATTATACTAGATACAGGTGAGCCAGCCCATACCGCCAGCTTTAATTCTGAACGTCAAACCGAAGAGCAGCAATAACCAGTTTTGTAGATTTCGTGTCAGGCAGGGGGCAGTTTTTTTTTTTTTTTGTCTTTAGTATCGTCCCGTGAACAGCTAGGGTCATTTTGAGGGAGGGGGGGGGGGGGGGGGGGGGGGGTCTACCTGTAGTAGTTGGTGACTACCTCACTGCACAGAATAAGAGAGGCCCGTCGCATGCTATCCAAAATAATTAGGTAAAGTGTCCTGCCCCAGGACAATACAATGACAGCACATAGCGGCCCGTTTCTCAGTTTCAGTTTCCTGAGAAAACAAATCAATGGGAGCGTGGAATCACGTGCCTCGGATCTTCACCTGAGAATACGCGGCCGGCACTTTAACCCACAGGGATTTGAGAATTAGTTACAGTCTACATGTATTTGGACCTCACCTAGTGTGTACAGCACATTTGTTTTTTGTTTTTTTTGGGCGGGGGGGGGGGGGGGGGGGGGGGGAGGCTAGATTAGAATTCGGTAAAAAGTGCTATACACACTTGGGGTGGTCCAAATACATGTAGACTGTAACTAATTCTCCAGTCCCTGTGCTCTTACCTGCTGAGTTATCGCCGCCCCCTTGGCAGGGGACAGAACGCATAATCTACCTTACACAAGCGAACGTTCAACGAAAGGCCAAAAATGAAGCTGTGTCAAGCTACCATAAAAATCGTCACTGGGGAAACACGAGGAGTTGAGTTAAGATATATCCAACTGAGAACATCGTCAAAAAGGTTGACATGAACTTGGGCAGTTGAAGTATTCGTTTTGACGTCTTATAATGGAGTATGAGCACCTTTCAAAACAAATTGGGAGCTAGACACAGTAAACATTAATTAAACTGCATGTTCGTAGAAGGACTCATCAGTGATGCTAAGGGCCTAAAATGTTGTCACCTAGGAGACGACTAAATTAGATCGAAGAACTGAAAAAAATGCATTCGACAATGAACATGTATCCCAAGAACCGCTGCTGCATGCACTGATTGTGGTTGCCCTACGTAGAGTGTATGTAGGTGGATCATTTTTCAGAATTGCGAAGACATGTCATTTGTTTGGACCCGTCACTTTATCAATTTTTTTCTTCAATAATTTGAAAACTTTTGCCGACATAAACTCATTACGAGGACTGCAGTTTCCTGGCTTTGTCGTTGGTGTGCTGATTTTGAAATCGGTATTAGAACACACCTTCTTTTAAAATGGTTGATTTGTCACCTTGTAAATGTGGTCGTCAAGGAACCCAGGGTTTCCTACCGTAAGCTACATGAAAGGGCGTCTCATTAGTCGGGCGAACTCTTCGTGCTTGAAGTCTCGGCGTGGGATGCTATCTGATTTCCTGTATAGATTTCAATATGTTTGATTCCTGGCATCATTGACGAGTCCTAGAAGGACGAAACAGCTGTATGATATACCAAACTTAACTGACGAGTTTTAGAAGGACGATACAACTGTTTGATATTCCTAGCATCACTGGCGTGTCCTAGAAGGACAAAACAGCTGTATGATGTCCCTAACCTCACTGACGAGTCCTAGAAAGACAAAACAGCTGTATGATATACCAAACTTAACTGACGAGTTTTAGAAGGACGATACAGCTGTTTGATATTCCTAGCATCACTGGCGTGTCCTAGAATTACCAAACATATGCATGATGTCCCTAATATCACTGACGAGTCCTATAAGGACAAAACAGCTGTATGATGTCCCTAACATCACTGACGAGTCCTAGAAGGACAAAACATATGCATGATGTCCCTAACATCACTGACGAGTCCTAGAAGGACAAAACAGTTGTATGATGTCCCTAACATCACTGACGAGTCCTAGAAGGACAAAGCAGTTGTATAATGTCCCTAACATAACTGACGAGTCCTAAAAGGACCAAACAGTTGTATGATGACCCTAACATCACTGACGAGTCCTAGAAGGACAAAACATATGCATGATGTCCCTAACATCACTGACGAGTCCTAGAAGGACAAAACAGTTGTATGATGTCCCTAACATCACTGACGAGTCCTAGAAGGACAAAGCAGTTGTATAATGTCTCTAACATAACTGACGAGTCCTAAAAGGACAAAACAGTTGTATGATGACCCTGAAGATATAGTCGCATGAGCGATGACAAATAATGTCTATAAATAGTAACAGTAACCTTGCAATTGGCAGCATGAAACATAATTTTGTTTGAAGTTCCCTTATACTTGATCAACAATATTAAGTTTCATCCAAATACGTTTATTAATGAAGTCGCTAGAGTGATAGCTTGAAAGTGTGAGTGCGTTCGAACGAACGTAAGCACGTATGTTACGGAATATGACGCCATGACCACTCCTAGGTTTCGTTGAGGGGGGATGGCGATTATTCCGGTAGAGCTGTATCCGGCATTCAGTAACTGGGGGAACTGTTTATAGCATATATCATTCTCACCTTCATCAGTTTCCAACGCAAAAGACACAGGAAATATTTCAGATTATGTAAAGACTGGACATTGTTTTCACAGTCACTACCGAGTGCGTATGCATAAGGTCTTTCACAACTGAATATTTTTTGCTAATTGTGTTATTACTAATGACGCAATCACCTGAATCGCTCATTAACAATTCAAACGATGTGAAATTTATGTGAACTTAAAAGGTTCCTGAAAATTCCAACTATTGGATAAGTTTAATTGCATAAAGAGCACACCGGTACTCGAAAGACAGTAACCCGGATGTTTACAGTGAAAGCAAAATCCCCACATTGGGAATCCCGCCTTTTCACACCTGTAGCACTACGCGATTCTATTTTTAGCAACTGTGTATTTTTTGGTTGGTTTTCTTGATTGATATTTCAAATCTTAAGACCTTTCTCTTTGTTTTCATGAATGTAGTAAGTCCCTATCTGATACGATAATTGTTCTAGAAATTAGCTATAAACTCTGCGGAAAAACATCTTCTTCAAGGACTTGATTCGAGTGATATGAGATTGGTGAAACCGTGTCCCTATGTCTGTGGATGGTGAGTATAAAGGACTCCCTTGTTCGACGACTTCAATGAGTGTGACAAGGAATGATGCTTTGGATGGTCGTTAAACTAATTTCATCTTCTGTATTAGTATTAAGCGTATATATCCACCATTGCGCGACAATAAAACGACAAACACTTATGCAATCAGTTGTTGACTACAAGTTCTCTACAGATTCAACGGAAACCGTGATGAGTGTAAGTCACACTTTTTGCCAAATTCGCTTCTGTTTTGGTTAAAGTGTACATTTAACGATGAAACAAACATAGCTATAGATCATAAAGAATATTGGAGAGATATATTACTATCTCACAAAAAAATGATCATTACAAAAAAAAAACAAAAAAAACAATTCAAAATTTTGGCGCAATTTTCATGAATTTAATCGATTTTATGTTGGGTAAAACATCTGCTCTATACATTTCAAATGATTTACTGGTAAAAAATTCCTTCTACAATAGTGATGAACGTTTGCTCTGAGAGCACCATTGTCAGTCTTACAAAATGGTCACGTATTGCATGTTGTGATGCATGGCAGATGTAGGCCTATAAGACAAGAAAATATATCACTTAGATATCATCTTATGTGTCAAGGAAAGAAATAAAGTTTAAACTGAGAAAATTGCTGCATAATTCCATATTGCGTTGTGACCTGCAATGATGGTCTTCTAAACAGACAGACGTAATCCGTCACTTTCCTCCTCCGTGTCACAACTAACCTAAATAATCATTTATCGCAGACAAGGAATTGCAATTTTAAGCACACGAACAGCATGTTTCACATGACAAACTTTTTTTGTTGTGTCTTGACGCGAGACCATGTGATGTCTTTTGTGCAATTTTGAGACAGTCACGTGACATATGTGACTCAAAACGTTTCATTAACATTACATTACATAGATCATATGGTAGGTGGTGTGACGTATTATATGGAGGATTTCTGTCAGAACTCGAGGACAGAGGTTGTTGGGAAATAGGGTGTCTCCAGGAATATAAATAGATGTAAAACTTATTTCTAAATGCGAGATGTGACGTAAATGACACGAAAATATTGATTCAGCGTCTGGTGCGCCGTCTGGTGGGAAGATATTTAAATATTTCATGAGAATTCTGTTGATTTGGATGAAAAAGTAAAAACTGTTTGCAGTGCATGCTAGGTACAGACTGGGAACGATAGTATTGAAGATGATATAACTTAGAAATGATATACTGGTTTTGATACCGTCGTGTATGTTTGGTATTGATCTCGTCTTCGTTTGGCAAACTTGGTTAGAGAAACTATGGAGGCTTGTTTATACAGAAATTGGGACATTCAATCTCCGATAATCCTGGATGTGTGTTTTCTAGCATCGCCGGCCACAAGGCGAGTCTTCTCTTTGTTTCATTACTTTGAACCGTGGCAGCACTGTCATGAAGAACCTTCGGTTTGACTTAAATATTCATATTTCTATCAACTAATCAAAACACTTAAAACATTAAACCTCATACCAAGATGGCCGTGTCCATGTGTGTGACATGCTTTGTGTATCTGTCATTTGTCAAACAAACCCAAGAGTACATACAACAACGATCTTGATTGGTCAGATTTTCCGAAGTCGTTTTCAGCGGAACTAATCAGATTACTGCATTGGTTCATGTATAATTCATGAATACGATAATTTTTATAAGATCGATCGGAGCTAGCGATGGCAGATCACGTGGGCACTGATACTGGTGTCCTAGATACCCGTTCTTATATGCCACTAGGCACGATTCTGGTGGTTGTTGTCTTCTTGACAACAGTCCTTATATGACCCCAACTTTTAATTTCCTAGACACCAGTCGTCATTTGACCCTGACTGTTGGTGTGTTAGACACCTGTCCTCATATGACCGTGACTGCTGATGTCCCCATATACACCTGTCCTCATATGACCGTGACTGCTGGTGTCATCCGAGACACCTGTCTTCATATGGTCATGACTGCTGGTGTCCCCATAGACACCCGTTCTCATATGACCGTGACTGTCGGTGTCCTCTAGACACCTGTCCTCATATGACCGTGACTGCTGGTGTCCCCATAGACACCTGTCCTCATATGACCGTGACTGCTGGTGTCATCCGAGACACCTGTCTTCATATGGTCATGACTGCTGGTGTCCCCATAGACACCCGTCCTCATATGACCGTGACTGTCGGTGTCCTCTAGACACCTGTCCTCATATGACCGTGACTGCTGGTGTCCCCATAGACACCTGTCCTCATATGACCGTGACTGCTGGTGTCATCCGAGACACCTGTCTTCATATGGTCATGACTGTTGGGGTCCCCTAGACTCATGTCCTCATATCACCCTGGCCGTTTGTTTCCCCTCGACACCCGTCCTAATATAACCCTGACTGTTTGTGTCCCCTAGACACCCGTCCTAATTTAACCCTGGCTATTGGTGTCCCCCTAGACACCCGTCCTAATATAACCCTAACTGTTGGTGTTCCCCTAGACACCTTTCCTCATATCACCCTGGCCGTTTGTTTCCCCTCGACACCCGTCCTAAAATTAGCTTGACCCTGACTTGGTGTCCCCTGTACATCCTAACTCACGTGACTCTCTCGGTAACTATCTCATTGAACATGTCATGAAGCATATTCTTATAAATACAGAAACAAATCTTCAAGGGTGTTAGCGGTTCCATGATTCTTGGAAACCAATTGTCGGCAATGGTTTTGGATGTTTCCAAATTCCATATTTAAGAGCCAATGTTGGGAAACGACAGACATAATTGTATAAAAGCTGAAAGCCCTTTCAGTTCCGCGCGGCAGAAATACACAAAACTGTCTTATATATATCACCAAACACACTTCCCCGGCGAAAGTGTGTTCAGCCACAATTCAAATTGTCTATTTTGGTTGTTTGCCATAGCACTTTGTCTCGATATTCAATCAATGATGTTACGTAATAACTGACTTTTCCAGAACAATGGAAAATTTAGATATGTCGATTCCCTTGAGAATTGCACATCAGCGCGAAGGCTCAAACTGGAATTTTTCCGTTCCTTTGCACTAAGCGTGCAATGTCATACATTATTGAACAATTTTTTTCTGTATTAAACATGTCGATCTGGTTAATTCTTTTATCGGACTTGCTGGCAGTTGGGCATGACAAGTATACATACAGTATTGTATATAAAAGCAGTTTTTATGACTTATTACGTACAGGGCCTTGCCTGAAATCGATTTATTTTGCGAAAGTGACATTTTGCAGAATTTTTTCTTGAAAAATCGATTATAAGTTCCTCTTTCTGGAGAAATCTGTTTTTGGCGCATTATCTATATACATGACCTCGCTTTGTAATATTGTTTAAGAATATCATTGTAACGGCTGTACAACGGGGGCGGTCACCCATCCAAGAGCTGACCATGCTCGACGTTGCTTAACTTTAGTACATACGCACGACACTTATTCGACTCTGCAGCTGAATTCAAATATCCATGGATCACATCAGGCCTGTAGTCAAAAGAAATGATCATATTAATAATATTACATCATGTTCATGAATATTCATAAGTAAATATGTATATGCACATATATTGATGACGTAGCAATTACTGATACGTCATCAGCGTGCTATACAATGAAGAGGTTTGCATTATGAGACGTTGTTGTACAATAGTGGAGGATGTACTGGATGGAGATATATAGGCATTCTGTTTTTATTAAATGTTTCTTAAATTTAAAAAAAATGTCAATTCAATTTTTTCATTGTCTAGTTCATTTATAACTGACTTAGGTTTCATACATATATAAACGATAACTTTAATATAGCTTACATAGTAAGTATATTAAAACTTTTCTTGATATTTCTATCTATAAATATCCGGATCCGTCCGTCAAAGGATTTTGTTTATTCTTATCATCAAAATCCAAGGGTTCTGCATCCGACACTGCTCCGTACTAGTGAATTTTCTCGTGACATAATCAAAACAGTTTTGTAAACAGCATCTGAACCTGCACGCGACGCTTTTGGAATACATAGACCAATAAACATTGTGTACACGCGAAGAAAAATTGCGTTGAAAGCGTAACCTTTGGTTATGAAAATGGCTCATCGTTTGACTTTTGGGAAAATATGACATGTAACATGCTGTTGACAGTTTGTGATAGGGCTATGGAATATTAACGGCAGAATAACATTTAAATATATAGCTCCCATGATTCTTACGCCAGACAAATATCTGTCAAAATAGAATTCAAAAGAAGTTAATGAAGACATATTTTGGAAGATGAAACCCAGAAGTAGCTTTGAACATTGTTAATATTTTATACCTTTAAAAGAGAAATCTACTCATTTTTGCATAAAAAACTTTGGGATACCTCGTCGTATATCGAGTATTTTAACTACATTGTTTCATCGGAGGACAAAAAGGGGGAAACTGTAGCGCAGTTGTCTGTATGTCCAGATTTCAAATTGGTTGTTGTCTGGTTGTGTACCTGTCTACTGTGTACCTGTATATTGTGTACCTGTCTACTGTGTACCTGTCTACTGTATATTGTGTACATGTCTATTGTGTACATGTCTACTGTGTACCTGTCTACTGTATACCTGTGTATTGTGTACCTGTCTACTGTGTACCTGTCTACTGTGTAGCTATCTATTGTGTACCTGTCTATTGTGTTCCTGTCTACTGTGTACCTATGTATTGTGTACCTGTCTATTGTGTACCTGTCTACTGTGTACCTATCTGTTGTGTACCTGTCTATTGTGCAGTGTGTACCTGTCTACTGTGTACCTGTCTACTGTGTATTGTGTACCTGTCTACTGTGTATTGTGTACCTGTCTACTGTGTACCTATCTGTTGTGTACCTGTCTACTGTGTATTGTGTACCTGTCTACTGTGTATTGTGTACCTGTCTACTGTGTATTGTGTACCTGTCTACTGTGTACCAGTCTACTGTGTATTGTGTACCTGTCTATTGTGCAGTGTGTACCTGTCTACTGTGTACCTGTCTACTGTGTATTGTGTACCTGTCTACTGTGTATTGTGTACCTGTCTACTGTGTACCTATCTGTTGTGTACCTGTCTACTGTGTATTGTGTACCTGTCTACTGTGTATTGTGTACCTGTCTACTGTGTACCAGTCTACTGTGTATTGTGTACCTGTCTACTGTGTATTGTGTACCTGTCTACTGTGTACCTATCTGTTGTGTACCTGTCTACTGTGTATTGTGTACCTGTCTACTGTGTACCAGTCTACTGTGTATTGTGTACCTGTCTACTGTGTATTGTGTACCTGTCTACTGTGTATTGTGTACCTGTCTACTGTGTATTGTGTACCAGTCTACTGTGTATTGTGTACCTGTCTACTGTGTATTGTGTACCAGTCTATTGTGTATTGTGTACCTGTCTACTGTGTATTGTGTACCTGTCTGCTGTGTATTGTGTACCTGTCTGCTGTGTATTGTGTACCTGTCTACTGTGTATTGTGTACCAGTCTACTGTGTATTGTGTACCTGTCTACTGTGTATTGTGTACCTGTCTATTGTGTATTGTGTACCTGTCTACTGTGTATTGTGTACCTGTCTATTGTGTATTGTGTACCTGTCTACTGTGTATTGTGTACCTGTCTATTGTGTATTGTGTACCTGTCTACTGTGTACTGCAGTTATATGTTGTCTTGTCTAGTTGTCAAACTATGTACAGACTAACTTTCTAGCTGTCTGGTTGTTTAGGTGTCTGGTTTAAAACTGCACTTGTCCTTCTATATGGTCTCTTGTCTTTTTAGCTGTCAAACTGTCCGTAAAATATTCGTGTTGAAGTATCCTTTGAAGAAATATAAAAAAGATGAAAGGATTGTTGTTGCCAACTGTCAAATAAAACAAGAAAAGTGAGTATAGTCCATAATGAGATAGCCCCCCCCCCCCCCCCTCCAACACACACAATGAAAGTGATATTCAAATCAATAATTGATAACACCCAAGAGCATTCTATTGTTCTCCGTCTCGCTATTTTGTATGTAAGCTACAGGTTTATTAGCAACCATGATTAGAACTCTGTCGTTATTTTTTTGTCATTTGTTGTTGTTAATTACATATAATTCTATATCGTGGTTGCCAATAGATTAACTCGCTGTACGCTGTCATCGATGAAACATTTTAAAGTCCAAGATCATATTACTAACCGTAAATTTAAATTTAGATATCTACAATGATAAAGTAAAAATACTCTGCATGATATTTACTTACAAAATTTTATTTCAAACTGCCAGGATAGTCTTGACATGCGAAATTAACTACGATGAAAACTGTAATTTGAGGAAACTTTGTATAAAGAAGAATTTAAAAAGAAAAAAAAATGAAATATTTTCGAAATGACGAACATATTTCCATGATAACAGCGACAGGGAATATTCATGACGGAAGCTGAGAGAAAATACATCAATTTTAAGCAAAGGAGCCATCTGAGAATATTTACATAGTGACGCGAGCACATGACTCATATGTACAAAATACTGTACCAGTAGAACGATTTTCTTTAAGCTTTCACACTGGTGAACTCTCGGGGTTAAAGCTGTGGATTTTGATCGAGTGCGAGGTTTTCCGAACAGTACACATTCTGTACTCCTTATCTATGTACCACGAATGTCATTAGCTCCCTGCACTGACGATTGATGGTTATACGATAAGACTGGGGCATGCTGTTCAACGTGGGATGGACCTCTGAAGTTAAGCGAAGATTTGTTTCAAATCATTTAGATTTTGACATTTTATACTGACTTTTATTTATTTATTGCGGGAAGCTTTTTGATATAGATCAGTTAGATATACAAACTTTTACATTTTATGCTAACACTCAAATATATTTCGTGGAAACTTTATTTTTGGGGTTGTTGAGCAGTCAAATACATGAAGATATTATAAATACATAACTGCGTGCTGTCCACCATTTTCATGGAAATTTCATTTTTCAGAGTTTCTCAGCTGTCGACTATCTACATTTTAATATTTCATACTGCTTGCCATTTATTTTTCGCGAAAAGTCCCATATCCCGTTATTTTTATGGTCATCGAACTGTCAAATATCAACTTTTGAAATTTGATAATGGCCATTTTATTTTCTATGAATTAACTATTTCTGTATTCTTGGAGTTATACATGTAGCATTATATTTACTATATCTAATTTTACTGGAAGGTTTTTAAAATTTTCACGGTATGGCAAGGGTCTGTTAAATTTTAGCGAGATTAATTTTCGCGAAAGCTTCATAACGCCTGCTCAGAAGGAACCACTACACATTTATAATCATTGTTGGTTTCTGTAAGTGAAAACGTGGCAACAATTCTCATACTTTCACACGATGAAATAACGAAAATTTGAAAATATCGAATTGGCACACGTTGCCAAGACGCCAACCTTGAGGTGGGTATGTTGCTCATACTAACACAGGTAACTGAACAAGATTATCAAATTAAAGTTATCACCTCTGAACATTGCGAAGTAGATTCAACCAATCGTATCATCTCGGGTAAGTCCGTCAAAGTTCGGATTTTGTTTCCGGGCCTCTGTCAGAGATATTGCTTTTGTTTCTTGGATATGTACGATAAGCACGAGGAGCTTGCGCTATACCTATAACTATTGTTAAGTTGGTTTATACGGAAATAGCATACAGTAGGTCAGTCTGTTAATTGGACACCTCTCCTGAATTTAAATACACGTATTGAGCACAATGCATTTGTTATGTATGTATCCGTTACTATCCGTGGTCATTATCCTGATGTTAGTACGTTCCTATAACAGAACCGCATGGTTCCGGTTTGTGTACTGCGCATGTTTGTAATGTTGTGACCCGCCATTAAAATGTTCCAAGCAGTGGTGTGTTGTCCTGGTAGTTTATAAGTAAAAGAACCAATACAAACACAACAGTGGCGACGAGGATCGACGTAAACTATCATCGGAACAACACCTGAAACAGAAAAACTGCAAGGTATGGCTGTAAGACACGGAAATATCGAGGAATTCGATATAAATTCTCAGAATTGGGACGAGTACATCGAACGTTTAGAACATTATTTTGTGGCTAACACTGTGGATGATGATGCTATAAAGCGTTCCATATTACTGACTGTTTGTGGCAGTAAGACATACGGACTTATTCGGAATGTAGTGAGTCCTGAAAAACCCAGTGATAAAACGTACGATGAACTGAAAACGGCTATTGGCACACACCTTAAACCCAAACCGTTGGTCATAGCGGAAAGGTTCAAATTCCACCAACGTAAACAGAGGGAAGGAGAAACGGTGAGTCAATTCTTAGCTGAACTTCGTAAATTAAGCGAACATTGTAATTTTGAAGGCTTTCTTAACGATGCAATACGTGATAGATTCGTGTGTGGATTATCCTCCACTGCAACACAGCGTAAATTACTCTCAGAATCTGATCTCACATTGAAAAGAGCCATGGACATTGCAATTAGTATGGAGATGGCTGACAGCGAATCTCGTAAACTTAAGGAAACAGTGTTTGATGATGGTAAGAATGCGGAAAGGACACACAAAGTGTTTACACAATGCTTTCGTTGTGGTAAGAACAATCACAATGCAGACAATTGTTACTACAAAAACAGCAAATGTCACAAATGTCACGAAAACGGACATTTGAGTAAAATGTGTCATGTCAACAAATCGCGACAGAATGTAAACAAACCGCGATCACATCAAAGTACTGAAAGTACTGGTGGTACTCCAGGAAACAAAAAGGGACATAAAATGAAGAAAAAAAGTCCTAAGGTCAACTTTGTGGATTTTGACATGGATTCTTCTGGTGTCCAGGATACTGAACAACAGTACTCATGGCCTCTATTTTCAATCAATTCTGGTGGTCATAAAGAGATAAACATTGATTTGTTAATTGACAACAAACAACAGAAAATGGAGTTAGATACTGGCGCTTCAGTTTCGTTGATGTCGGAAAAGGAGTACAAACAGAAGTATGATGGAAAACTTAACAAGTCATCAACAGTATTAAGAACATACACCGGTCAGCTTTTACCAGTTGTCGGAGAAAAATCTGTTACTGTACAGTATGGAGACCAACATCTATCGCTACCATTACTTGTTGTCAAAGCTGATGGACCAGCATTACTGGGTAGGAACTGGTTAAGTCAATTAAAACTTAATTGGCAGTCCATCAAGTACACCATCCATGATAACTTGGAGAAGGAAATCTTCCAGAAATACAAGGTTTTCAATGAAGAGCTTGGTACTGTGAAAGGTGTAACTGCGACACTTCGATTGAAAGATAACTGTACACCAAAGTTTTTCAAACCAAGGCCCGTGCCTTTTGCTCTAAAGGACAAGATTGGTGAAGAGCTTGAACGCTTGGAAAAGGCCGGTATTCTCAGAAAAGTGGAGAGTTCTGATTGGGGCACTCCTATTGTACCAGTGTTGAAGCCTGATGGATCTGTGAGGATATGTGGGGACTATAAAGTCACTATCAATCCCTACTTGGATGTTCCAGAATATCCTTTACCCACAAGTGAAGAGTTGTTTGCAAAGTTGAATGGTGGTGAACAGTTCTCAAAACTTGATTTGACTAGTGCGTATCAACAAGTACTCTTAGACGAGGAGTCGCGAAACCTTGTAACCATCAACACACACCAAGGTTTGTACCAGTATACGCGTCTTCCATTTGGAGTTGCGGCTGCACCAGCTATTTTTCAACGCACAATGGATCAAGTCCTGCAAGGAATTGAGGGTGTCGGATGCATATTAGATGATATTCTAATTACGGGGAAATCTGACGTGGAACACCGTCACAATCTTCATACGACACTACAGCGACTTGAAAATTTCGGTATACGACTACGGAAAGACAAATGTTTTTTCCTTCGCGATGAAGTAGAATATTTCGCGTTCAAAGTCAACAAAGAAGGTATCCACCCTTCACCGAGAAAAGTGGAAGCCATTTTGAAATTGGCTGATCCTCAGAATAAGCGTGAACTTCAATCTTGGCTCGGTATTGTGAATTATTACCGGAAATTCATTCCCAACATGGCGACTGTCCTTGAGCCTCTTACTCATCTGCTTGCCAATGATGTTGAATGGCAATGGAGCCCAACATGTGCGAATGCGTGTGAGACTATCAAGAAACTTTTGGTTTCATCTGAAGTTATGGTACATTATGACCCAAAGAAACCATTGACGTTAGCTGTCGATGCTTCATCATATGGACTTGGAGCTGTTATCTCGCACACCATTGAGTCGAACGACAAACCCATAGCGTATGTTTCGCGCACCTTGACATCTGCGGAAAGGAATTATTCGCAGATAGAAAAAGAAGCGTTAGCGATTATCTTTGGAATTCAACGGTTTCACCAGTATCTGTACGGGCGACGTTTTACCCTATTGACGGACCATAAACCGCTGACAACTATATTGGGACCAAAGAAGGGCATTCCGGTTTTGGCCGCGTCTCGATTGCAAAGATGGGCGATACAGTTATCCGCGTACCAGTTCGACATAAAGTTTCGTTCAACGGATAAAAACGGAAATGCTGATGTGTTATCACGTTTTCCTATGAAAGAGGAGGAAAGTGGAGTTGACGACAACTATGTGTTCTATGAGGAAGCTCAGTTAGTGAACAAAATGCAAGTTAACAGCTTACCTGTTACTGCTACGCGTATCGCTGCGGCAACAAAAGGAGATACAACTTTGGCACGCGTAATGGAATTTACCCGAAGTGGATGGCCAAATGTGGAAATGGGAGATGAACTTAAACCATATCACAGAATTCGTGATGAACTGACCATGGAGGAAGGATGCTTACTCCGAGGAGTACGAGTAATCATTCCGAACCAATATCAAAGTGAAATATTAGATGAACTGCATAGCAACCATCCAGGAATTGTTAGAATGAAATCCCTGGCTCGGTTACATGCATGGTGGCCAAACATGGATGTGGATATTGAACGGAAAGTGTCGGGCTGTGAGGCATGTCAGAAAGTACTACCAAATGCACCGAAATCTCCTGCAAACCCTTGGAGATGGCCGTCGGCACCATGGAACCGTATTCATATCGATTTTGCTGGACCATTCATGAGTGAAATGTTCATGGTAGTGGTCGATGCACATTCAAAGTGGTTAGATGTGATACGCATGTCTTCCACGACCACAGCCAGTACTATCAACGCGTTGAGGTTTCTATTCGCGTCGTATGGTTTACCCAAAGAACTAGTTTCAGATAATGGACCGCAATTTACTGCAGCAGAGTTTGCCACATTCTTGAAAGAAAATGGAGTACGTCATATACTTTCTGCACCTTATCACCCCAGCTCAAACGGCGAGGCAGAGAGAGCTGTACGTACATTCAAGCAAGCTATGAAATCCCTGGTTCAGTCAGATAGTAGTCTGAACCAGAAACTTGCTTCGTTTTTGTTGTCGTACCGTACAACACCACATAGTCTCACCAAGACTCCACCCAGTGAACTATTCTTGGGAAGGAAGTTGAGGACCAGGTTGGATATTATGCGTCCGGATCTTTCTGGGAAAATTCAACAAAAGACTACACCAACAGAGTCAAAAACACGATTGTTCGAAATTGGTGACATTGTCATTACTCGCGACTACCGTGGAAACCCACGGAAACCTTCATGGATCAAAGGTATTGTTATCCGCAAGCTAGGACCAATGACATATACCATTCAGGTGGACAACCTTATATGGAAAAGACATGTGGATCAAATACGTACATGTGATCCAGCTTGTAACTTTGAACCAAGAGAGCAAGCAGTTCCAGACACTCACAATTCTCTGGACAGTCTTCCAGGTATCTTACCTAATCCAACCATTGGTACTCAGAGGATTCCTTCAGCAGATTGTCCAATTAGGATTCAAACCAGTGAAGTAGCTACTACTACACCAGAGACTGATCAGACTGATCCATCGACCAATGTGACACATGAACATCGCTATCCACGTCGTGATATAATCAAACCATCGCGTCTGATTGAAAACTGTTAAATTTATAGCAGTGTGTTTAGTTCAGTGTTTATTGTGTTAAAGATTCATGTTGATTTTTTGGACATTGAACTTATGAACTTTAATTTGTTTAATTTTAACAAACATGTGAGCTAAGAAAGCTGTAATTAATTACAGGTTATTATGGATAAGGGAAACCTTTCTTGAGAGAGGGAAAAGTGTTATGTATGTATCCGTTACTATCCGTGGTCATTATCCTGATGTTAGTACGTTCCTATAACAGAACCGCATGGTTCCGGTTTGTGTACTGCGCATGTTTGTAATGTTGTGACCCGCCATTAAAATGTTCCAAGCAGTGGTGTGTTGTCCTGGTAGTTTATAAGTAAAAGAACCAATACAAACACAACAGCATTTATGACAGGAAATTCAAATCTTTAACCTTCAGACAAACCACAAAAACAGTATCAGGTGCATTGTGTTAATATTCATGCAATGCACATATATATGTAGGATAGAAAGACAATCAAAAGGTGATTTATTTACTCGTGCCCTGGCCTCGAACTCGCGATCTAGCGAACCATTGTTCTAATAATAAAACATCCTGTCCAGGTACCGTATTCAATAAGAGGTTGTTAATTAGAAAGTTATTAAAGGTGTATGTATATATATTGTTTACATATAACATGGAAACACTGTGAAATAACGACAAAATAACGACCCGTGTCCTGACCGGGCTTTGAACTCACGATCTACGACATCTAATCACCGAGCCAGAAATAAATGGCGTCCTGTCTTACAGAGATTTTATTCACAAACTGAAAATTGAAAATCCGAACCAAAATATTGATGGTAAAACGGTTTATGGATTTAAGAAATTACACAAGTTGAAAAGTGGACAATTTGTTTCAACTCGGATATATATCTTTATTTATCCTGCAACTGGCACCGCATTGTCGGAATACACCCACCAAATATGTTTTCTGCTGTATTTTAGAATCTTAGCACGTGTGTCAATTCGACTGACCTACTTCCAAGTGAAACAGCATTTAAAAGGCGAACATATTTGGGACATTGCTGATACCGTTTCACTTAAAAGTGCTTATTTTTGATGACTGTTGCATGATGAATACATGGTCAGTGTCTTAAAAAATAAGCTGTATTTTTGGCTCAGGACAGGATGTCTTTTACCCTCGCCAAAACACAGATTATATTTTAAGACACTAACTATGTATTCTCTATGTACATGTATCCGATTTCAATCTCAGAAGTTTTTTTCCCACTGAATTTGAAATGTGGAAGCATGACGTTGATTGCGGTGGTAACAAATCAGTGAACATCCGCAAGAAAACAAGTACTAAATCTATAACTCTCTCGAACGTGAAATGCATTTCTTTACCTTCCGGAACATCTGGTTATATTTTCAATGATCTCCCCTCAAAGCTATATTTTTTGTCAATCTTTTGCACTCGTTTTTTTCCTGCTCAGCAGGTAGGGCGTAAGAATTGTAAATGCTGCCCAATTGCATGATTGTACGAGGCGACTAAATAAGGGATATTATCTTTTCTCTTCTTTCTTAACAACAACTTTCTTCTTCCTAAAGTCTCCCTTGAAAATGCCTCACTTCTGGCCTTTAGTTGGGCTTTCTGGGAGAAAGACTTTGGGTTCTGCCCTTGGATGAGACATACCAGAGTCTTTAAAAATTGTAGTTGTTACTCCTGCATAGGCGCTCAGCATTTTGGGAGTTGGACGACTGGTTCGCCCGTTGTCAGTATAATGTGACCGGGTGGGTTGTCCTGCAGGATATCTTCGCCAGTAACGCTTCAGTTAGATAGCACTATAAATCGACAAAAGTTCCGGACTATCACAAGGAGATTAAACACGAACATACCTCAGCCTCCCAAAACACACATACGCACTCACCACACGCATGTATCTCGCTCACAGGGGAGGCCGTCCTTAAGTGACCTAAGCTGTTGATAGGACGTTAATCACCGATAAACCAAACCAATTCCCGTTTATCGAATTTGAGTTAGAAGTACGATTTCGTTATTATGTCGACATTCTCTGTTTTTGTTTTGAAAGTTGTTGTGCTGGAACCCGGATATTTCTACATTAATTTTAAGAATAGATTTTTCTCAGACTACACTTTTGATTCTTTGGGCCTATATCTTTATTAAAGAGGCATCAGGTCTAGGAAAAGTGGCTTACCTGTTAAGTGTGTTTATTTTTCTGCATTCTGTCTTTAAAACATAACAGAATGTGTGTATATTTCATTTGGGTTGTTTTCAGCCATTAATATATTTTGTAATTATAACTGAGACAAGAAATTGATTTTAATTAATTTATCTTGAGGTAACACATAACAATGCAAACTAATTACTAAAATGTCACGTGACAATTAATGTCTTTAATTACCGGCGTACGTAATTAACCCAATACTCCACCGAGAAGAATAGTTTATTACTTAAAGCGTAGCTTTTTCTTTATGGATTCGGGGCCGCGGTGGCCGAGTGGTTAAGGTGTCCCGACACTTTAACACTAGCCCTCCACCACTGGGTTGCGAGTTCGAAACCTACGTGGGGCAGTTGCCAGGTGCTGACCGTAGGCCGGTGGTTTTTCTCCGGGTACTCCGGCTTTCCTCCACCTCCAAAACTTGGCACGTCCCTAAATGACCCTGGCTGTTAATAGGACGCTAAACAAAAACAAACCAAACAAACCAAACTTTATGGATTCAGTTTCGTCAAACCTTCCCCGATATGACAATTTTTCTTCCTCATACATTATGTCTAATCCGAGGCTCTGCTGATCTGTGGCCGGTATTTAATCTCACCCAAAGATTTGATATATATTTTTTTTTATTTCTTCCTCTTGGTAGAGGATGGTTAGCTCCATCCCCGATCAATGTACATGTTCTGACTACAAGAACACAAAACACACATCGTTGACGTATAAATTTCAGCCGCTGATCTCACTTTCAGGTTTGATTTTTCTTTCATTCAAACAACCGCTGTACTTGAAGCAGCCACACCGTCAAGTTTTACTGAAAAATATCACAAGTGTTTTTTTTTAGCCTGCCTTCCTTCCGGCTCGAATCGTCCGCATGCTTTAAGCATTTCGTGAATGTCCTGTTACTAACTCTGGCTGCGGGAAGTTTCCCTTTATCAGTTACACTTCAGTCACGATTCAGCGAAAGCTACATCTGATGGATCGTAAATAATGATGAAGTTGTTCATCAGCAAAAATCGAAAATGAAATTTAAGGTTTTAACGGCTTGAGAGACGTAATGTATAGATTAAAAACTGCAATGTAAGCAGATGTATTTTTAATTCTGGTATGCAAAAGTGTGAGTGAATTGGCAAGCACTCTCCTTGGTTGGTGGTATTTCGAGCAGTAATCTTGTAAAGAAAACTATTTGTTTACATTCGCTTCCATGAGATCTGAGTGAGCACGACGTTTGACTTTCAAGCGTGCCTTCTGGCAAACTGTCAAGCGTTGATCAGACATGCACAAAACGTCCTTCTGTACTCAAAAACGAAGACATCGTTCCACGTTTTCAAAGGGTTATTCATTCACGTAAAATACGCTACCGATATTTGGATGAATGGGGCATCTTATACATTTGCATATCACTGTATATCTGCATTGCTATATATTGCGAGTGGTTATAGTAGATTGTGGTGGAAATCGTATTAAATAATGCGAATGCCTATTTTTTTTCTTTTCGTTTAATATTTCACCGTAAACATTAATTTTCATATTTTTCTTCTTTGGCATAATATTGAAAACCATTAATTTTGACATAATTACTTTAAAGACTTTTAGCAACATGTGTGTAGCAAGCCTTTTTGGATAGACAACTTTAACAAGTGGGACGCATGGATTTATTTTATCTACGATGTTCATCAGGGCAACAGCCATTTGTATAGATAGCCTTGCTACTCGTGGTCAAGGTCAGTCAGTCATCAACGCCTGCTACTGCCTGTCAGTATCCCGTCAGAATTAATAGAAATTGGACTGTGTTGCTTTGATCCCGTGAAAAAGATTGAATGTTTTCTGTTTCGTTTCACCATCTTCTGTACGTTTGACCCTTGTATCCCGAACACATACGTTAACAAAGCAATGGATTGAAGTTGATCTTGTTGAACTATCAAAGGAACATGATATTGAACTCGGGGACCTGGCTAGAACGGTTAGTCTTAGGTCGTGAATATAAAAAAACACGATTCCAGTAGCCTATATCTCAGATAAACCGCGAGCACGTCTGATAACAATTCAAAATGGACAAAAACTTCCACCGGAAGATACATGTTCGTTCGTAATCAATATCTACGGAAGATTTATCGCTTTCGTCTAGCGATAGTTTCGTATTTTTTTCTCTGTCTGACGATAACAATACATTTCGCCGAAAACATGTCTAGGCATGCAAAAGTCGGTCATGATTAAAGCATGGCTGTCAGTGCACACACCAGAATATGTAAATGACCAGAACATGACGCGTGCGGTTGGGATATATGCATATGTTTTACGTGGTTTCCATGTCTGCTAAAATATAATGGGTCATGCCATTCGATACAATTACCAGTGATGTATACTGAGACGCCTGTGGCGCATACTGAGACGCCTGTGACGTATACTGAGACGCCTGTGACGTATACTAAGACGCCAGGGACGTAAGCCGGACACCAGTGACGTATGCTGAGACGCCCGTGATATAACCCATGTTATGTACATGACATTACTGGTCTTTAGAAATCATATTATTTTAATTAAGTTGGTTTATGATTTAAAGAAAGATAATTCAAATTCCGGATATTTTTATGTTTTCTAATTTTGTTATATTAGTTTATACTTGATCCGGATTCTCCGAATCCGTTTTGCGAGTTAGTTGGAAAGAAGAATAAAAGATGGAAGCTGTTTACAAAGATTCTCCTGTTTTATAGTACATTTTAGATAATTCCCTCACAGCCAAGCATAAACATTACATGGTGGAGAATCCTCAGGTCATCTTAAGCGAATATGTAAGGTAAATGTAGGTTATGGACAAGTGTATCGTTTTCACCGACTCGAGATTTGCCGGTGCTCGTTTGGGCGAGTTGACTCTAAAAGTTTCCCGGGGTTCGACGCTTGGGGACCACGCACGATTTTTACGGGATTTTGACCACTCTGGATATGAACTATATGTTATATGTGCTGGTATTAACGATATTCCGGACAATATTGCGGATTATTCAGACAACAACAAAAATACTAAATACAACAACATCATTTTGACAATTTTGGACATTGAACGTGAAATTCTAAATCGTAATCCTACTGCTCGCGTATTATTTGGCACCATTCCTCCAAAATATCTCCAAAACTCGATCAGAAAGTACCCTCATAAATCATGTTTGACTCCATCAGCAGTATGTGTAAGATATCAAAAGCAATTTGAGGACTTTGTCATGAAATTGAACACTTTCATTTGTAATTTTAATAACACACACACAAGATCACACTTGGCCCTCCATACAGATCTTCGCATCCATAGATCACGTGGGAGGATTTCACAATTTTCTTACTTTAAACTGTATGATGGCCTACACCCACGACGCAGCCTGTTAACAGTATGGCAGGAGAAAAAAGTCCATGTGTGTCAGGGGCTAGTTCAATAAATTAACATTTTGTGTTGTGTTTACTTAATTAACAGCTGACTAGTAATTTTCATATATATATTGTCGAAAGCCCACCGGCCGACATTCTTGTACTAATTATTCATTTATTGACATTATTGAATTTGTTCAATATATTGTTAATTTGTTTGTGGACATTTGTCGAAAGCCCACCGGCCGACTTGTATATTGTGTTTATTTTGTGTCGAAAGCCCACCGGCCGACATATATTGATTATTTTGTGGACATATGTCGAAAGCCCACCGGCCGACTTATATATTGTGTTTATTTTGTGTCGAAAGCCCACCGGCCGACTGATATATTGTGATTATTTTGTGTCGAAAGCCCACCGGCCGACATTGTCATGCTGGGTATTGCCATAACATTATTGTTATAGTCTGTCGAAAGCCCACAGGCCGACAAAGTGCACTATATCATGCTATGAATGTAACACCAGTGACAGTGGCTGCGGACCCTGATGAAACATCTTTACAAATTCTTTCGGATAGCTTTTTGGAACTGAACACAAATTTTGTTACACCCTGTTATAATCAACGCCAACCAACTATACATGAAAGTACTCCAATACCACTTTTAAACTTGGAATATGATATTACTTTTCCAAGCCTTCCAGAATTTTCTCTAGATTCACTACAGCATGATTTAGAGTCATGTACAGATTCTACTCTAGAGTTTTCTATAGATTCATTGAATGTTAGGTCAGGTGATCATTTTACCACTGAGACTGTCACCACCGACACTTCATCAATAACAAATTCAGTAGAGACATCAATTAAGACCATACCTTCAGAACATTTAGAAGTTAATTTGCCTGTGGACATTTGTGAAATGGCTAAATCAATTAGTTGTCAAAAATTTTCGGGGTACCCACATGAAAATGGAGATAAATTTATAAATGAATTCAATTCATATGCAACTTTAATCAATGTGGACTCTGTAAATACATCAAGGAAAATAGCAGCATTTCACCTACATCTGCAGGGACCTGCCTTGACCTGGTTTAATACATTAGACAGTGCCCACAAACAATCATGGGACAATCTTTTGGGTGCGTTCAAAGAGAGATTCCTGACACTAGATTGGCAGAGCCCACGCATGATGGTGGAGAGCACCAACTTTCAGGGACTGTCTCTTATTTCTGGCCAGCCTTTGGAGGACTTTTACTGTCAAGTCCTTGAAAAAGGTAACTTGATTGGAAAACCCGATTTTGAAGTGCTCTCCAAATTTATAAGTGGCTTGCCCCATGAGCTTGCCTTCTTTGTTCGTGCAGGATGTCCACACAACATTGATGCAGCCCTGTCATCGGCGAAGATGGGTGAAACCTGTGGGTACAGGAAACATGATGTCCCTTCATCACCCACCGAAAAAATATGTGCTGCGGTCAAACCCAGGGATGATGACATCAATGATCTCAAAACCCAGGTACAAGCATTAACAGACTTGGTCAAAGACTTTGCTGTTGGCCAAGCCACAGGTACAGGAACAACATCATACAGGCCCAGACAGTCGCAGCACAAAACATCCTTTCAGCAACAACCCTGGCAAAATCAAGCACCACACCAGAGTCAAGCACATCAGGGTCAACATTATGCACATCAGGGTCAACATCAAGTACATCGGGGTCAACATCAATCACATCAGGGTCAACATCAAGCACATCCGGGTCAACATCAACCAAATCAGGGTCAACATCAAGCACACCAGGGTCAACATCTACCACACCAGAGAAGAGTTGAGTGTTTTGCTTGTTTTGGTGAAGGTCACACTAAACGGACGTGTTACTGGAATGGAGTAGGGGAATCAACACCTTCTCTTCAGTGCCAGCTTTGCTTTCAGTATGGACACAGAGCACTTGCCTGCCTTATGTTTGTTACACGGGGACAGGGAAACCTGCAAGACCTGACGGGAACACACCCCAGCCCGCCGGGAACAGCTATGTAAATGGTTTGGGGTCTGAGAAGAAAAATAGTAACTTTATATACATGCCTGTTACAGTACATACTTTGAAATTAGCAGCGCTCATCGACTCAGGGAGTTCAATCAACGTTGTAAGCAACAAACTCTTTGAGGCTCTTCCAAATCATGCTAAATTTAATTTTCAACCAACACCTGATGACAAAATTATTTTGGCAAACAACCAGTCAGTGTCAATCTTCGGTACTGTAATCCTCAAGATACAAGTCCAAAACAAGGTACATAATGTGCTTGCTCATATCTTGCCACATACTTCCCATCCGTTGATTCTGGGATCTTGCTATTTAAGAGAAAAAGGTGTTATTCTCAACTTTGCGGACAATTCATATAGCTTTCCATCAACACGTGTGAGATGCATGGAGCGCACCATCATCCAGCCAAATTCTGAAGTAGTAATATGGGGACAGTTACCAGTCCAAGCCTTATATGGATGTCAAGGAATGTGTACTAGTAGCTCATACAGTGCTCACAATCACCTTCTTGTAGCCAAGACCCTTGTTACAGTTTCACAACAGAACACTGTTCCAGTAAAGCTTTTGAACCCAACTTCATCGCCTATCACTATTTTCAAGGGCAAGCCAATCGCACATTTTGACCACATTTCTTCTGAGGATGAAGTTTCCGATGTCGATGACAAAGTTGTGCAAAACATTCAACTTTCAACATCATCGACTGATACAGATACTCAATGTTATGATTCCGAGGCAAGATTTCAAGACAATTTTAATCTTTCGGACCATCTGTCATCAATACAAAAGGAACAGATGAGAACATTGCTATCAAACCACAAGGATTTGTTTGTGACTTCAGACAATCCTGGATTAGGTTTCACCAAGGTTGTTCAACACAAGATTCTTTTGAAACCGGATGTAAAACCTAAACACCAAAGACCATATCGGTTACCTCCTGATAAGCGAGAAGTTCTTCGTCATCAGTTGGATGAACTCCTTGAACAAGGGATCATTGTACCAGTCAGCGGGGCTGAAGAAATTATCATCACAAGTCCTGTTGTGTTGGTCACTAAGAGAGCACAGACAAGTCAGCCAAAACAGCCAATCACAAGACAGTCTAGTTTATCTCAATTCAGGTTTTGTGTTGACTTTCGATATTTAAATTCTCAAACGCAGCCATTTCAATACGAGATTCCGAATCTACAAGAACTAACTGAGTCGTTCTCAAATCAAACTCCTCGATACTTTACTTCAATAGATTTGAGTTCAGGATTTTTTCAAATGCCTATTGACGTTGACAGTTCTAAATATACAGCTTTCAATACATGTTTTGGAACCTTCAAGTTTCATCGTCTTCCCATGGGTCTCAGTTCAGCACCGAGTACATTTCAATTACTCATGGATAAAGTACTGAGGGGATTAACATTTAAGTCATGTTTATGTTATCTTGATGACATTTTGATAACATCTGCAACCTTTGATCAACATTTGAAGGACATATCAGAGGTATTTCAGAGACTACAGTCTTCAGGACTCAAATTAGGACCAAGGAAATGTTCCTTTGCAGAAGAGTCTTGTGTGTTTCTAGGTCACCACATTTCCAAGGACGGGATTTCACCACCTCCAGAAAGAGTTCAAGCAATCAGGGATCTCCCTACACCGACGGACCTCAAAGGGTTGCGTAGACTTCTAGGCATGTTCAATTGGTTTCGGAAATTCATTCCACAATATAGTTCTGTTGCTGAACCTTTACTTCGCCTGACCAGAAAGGGGATCTCTTTCCGGTGGACAGCATTACAAGAAGAGGCATTGCAACGGTTGAAGGACTTACTAGTACATTCTGAAGTACTCGCCTTTCCAAACTATGATATCCCTTTCCATCTGGCAGTTGATACATCTTCACATGGCATTGGATACATGTTGTACCAGTGTTATCCCTGTGAGTCCGGAAATAAATCGGATGTCGTACAACGTGTTGTACGTTTTGGTTCCAAATCACTGAGTCGATATCAGCGTTCGTACGGTCCTACAAAGCTAGAACTTTTAGGAATGGTTACGGCAGTATTAGATTGCAAGTCCTATGTCCAAGGTCGTCACTTCTTTGTTGAATGTGACCATCAGGCTTTGCGGCCTCTGTTTCAGAAACAGATGAGAGGAGCCATATATGAAAGATGGGTCGCCATCCTCCAACAGTTCAACTTCAAGCTAGAGTATAAGCCAGCGGCTGAAATGATTGTACCAGATGCATTGTCTCGCTGTATTGAGCACAACCCACGTGATCCCATTCAAAGCCCTGTTGAGGACGATCCTTTCTTTCCATATGCAGATGACAACACAGGACATATTCAACTACCTGGAGGACATCATCTTAAAGATCTCGTCGGAGTTGCATCATCTGATTTCCACTCGCTTGACGAGGTGAACAATATTCGGTCTATTCAACCTCATTTACAGGTTCCTGTTGTTCACTCTAAGTCTGGTAACGTTCCTTCTCATGATGAGGATGACGGATATGACGGTGATTCCGAAGACAAACATCATGCTCGGAGTAACAGAAGGCGAAAGACTCGTCACATCAGACATCCTTCGTTTTTACGGAAGGATCCCGTGTTTTATGGTTCAGAGGACAAATCTGACATTAGAGGCCACACTCACAATGACAAGAACAAAATTTCTGTTCCGGTTGACAGTCAAACAGGAAAAATGAAGAAGCAGATTGATTGTGAGTTTAGCAAGAAAGATTCAACATCAGAAATAATATCTACTTCTGAAGACAATATATTCATGGCAACTACTCAGAACGATACTTCAGGACACGAACAGTTTGCTTTCACTACACAAGATGATGATACTGATCTTAAACATTTCACTGCATCAACAGACATTGATTTGTCATCTGACCAGACAATGTCTGCCTTTAAGGCTATGAAGGACATGGAGAAGGTAAACTTTGACCACAATAGCATATGCAAAATGCAGCGAAAGGATTCGAAGTTTGGACCAATCATCTCTTATCTGGAAAGACAGGAACTACCGATTTCCCAAAAAGCATCCCGTACAATTCTTCTGGAGTGTTCAGATTACCTTTGTTTGGAAGGCATGCTCCTTCATTCACGTGTCGCAAAGGCAAAAAGAACTAAATCACTCCAACAATACCAGCTAGCTTTACCACAAGTAATGGTTAAAGATATCGTTGAACTTTATCATGATTCCACGATGGGAGGACATGGAGGTATCCAACATACCATCGATACTATTAAGGAGCATTATTTCTTTCCAAGGCTATCGACCATTGTTGCAGATTATGTTCGCTCATGTCCTCAATGTCAAGCCCGGAAGACTACAAAAGCCCATACCAAAGCTGGAATTGTGATGTATCCCACCCCATCAAAACCGTTTGAAGTTTGGGAAATGGACTTATATGGACCGATACCTCATTCTCACAAGGGAAATTTATATGTTTTCACGGCAGTTGACATGTTCAGCAAGTTCCTGTTTTCACTGCCGATTCCAGCGAAAGATGCGGTGTCTGTTTCCGAAGCATTGTACTCTCTAATAACTACCTACGGTACATGTCAAACACTCATATCTGATCAGGGTACTGAGTTTATGTCACGGTGTACACGCGAAGTTTGTCGTTTATTGGACGTTAACCAGGACTTTACGCCAAGCTTCGCACATCATTGTTTGGGATCCGTTGAAAGGACTCACCGTACTTTAGCAGAAAGGCTGACTCCATTTTTCCCAGAAAGGACATCAATGGGACCATGTTTTATCTTCTATTGTTTTTTCTATTAACAACACGGTGAATGGAACACTTGGCTATTCACCATTTGAAATTGTTTATGGAGATCGACTACGTTTTCCGTTGTCGCAACATGTTGCCCCAAGCAATTTCAAGGAACTACCAAAGGATGTTCACTCTTATGTCACAGAGCTGACCAAGCGCCTTGAGCTAATTCGGAAAGAATCGAAGAGCAATGCTGTTGCAGCTAAAGTGGCTCTGCAGGATAGGATTAATTTAAAGGCTAAACCTTTGGACCTTGATAACGGCGACTATGTGTATATGGCCAAGGACCCTACGGGTCAAGGACAGAAATTGCAAGATCGTTATGTAGGTCCATTTGTGGTTATTGACTTGCCAAGTCCACACATGGTGTCCTTACGCAACAAGGAGACAAACAAAGCTCTTCCGAGGCCTGTGCATATAAATAGACTCAAGATGGCCTATATCCGTACAACGGACCCAGTTAGATTCTTCAAAAACAATGAAGAATCTTCGGATTCAACCGATGACATTTCTGTTGAGCCCACAGGCCACAGCTTACAAGGCGATTCCGAAATTTATGTTGTTAACGAAGGAAAAACTCTTTCATCCGACTCCACAGCCGATGCATCTGTTGAGCCCACCGGCCACAGTTCAGATCGAAATCATGAAGCTTCTAAACAAGCCACCGTCACCCCGGAAACTTACAAGAATGAAAACAGCGAAGTTCCTACTCGACCTATATCTGCTCCAAGGCCAATACGAACTGTCCGAAAACCAGTTAGATTTCGTGATGTGGACCACATCAACCCGTCCGACGTCTCGTGTACCAGTAGTGCCTCTGGAAAGGTACAGAGAATTTTGGCTAAGAGACAGAATGGTAGAACTTTTGAGTACCTTGTACATATGAAGGGAGAACCAGCGCAGAACGCAATTTGGCTTCCTTTGCGTGACTTGGCTAGCAATGCTAGGCAAGGACTTAAGCGACGCCCTCCGCCGCTCATTTAGAAATATATAGATTAAAGGATAATCAGTATTAACGTTCTTAACTGAACAATACATGTACGAGTTACTTTTGATACATACATTCCATTTTATAATACATGTTTACATAATGATGTTGTATGTAGTACATAATGACATACTGTTGAATTAGTATTTTGACTATCATCATATATTTCATTCATCTTATTATTGATGAATGTTTTGAAAATATTATATTTCTACTAGCCATGGTTGTTATGATAGTATTTTGATGTTGAATTTTCTCACACAAAAGTTGAGTTGTATTACTATACTAGTCATACTAGATTTTCTAGTCAGGACATAGTTTGTATTTGTATTATCACACTAGGGATACTAGATTTTTGTATTACTATACTAGTCACACTAGATTCTCTAGTCAGGACATAGTTTGTATTTGTATTATCACTAGTGATACTAAGTTTGTATTCTATTATCACACTAGTGAAACTAGATTTTTGTATTACTATACTAGTCATACTAGATTCTCTAGTCAGGACCTAGTAAAGCCATTTTCAGGTCATAGTAAAAGTCCTGCTTTGTTGATTTTGCCTGTCATTTATCTTCTTACATATCTTGTAGCACATCCTGTTGATATTATTCACAGAGTTGCAAGTACTCATGTATTGTTAGTATTTGGCAAAGCAATATGCTTAATTTTGTTTAGGTAGCACATTTTCTGTTGATTATATTCACAGAGCTACAAACAATCATTTACTCATAGGTTTTTGGATTTTGAATTTAATTTGATTTTCTTGTTTCTAAAACTGTACACCAGTATATTCCTATATTGAACTTTGAATAATTCAAATATTGGCTAATAAGTAATACTCTACTTATCATTGTCGAACTGGTTCATTTGAATGGATTTATATTACAAGATGTTTGTGATATGATAATATTTTGTATAGCATTGTACTCTGTATTTCTAATTTTTGATTGAAGATTGAATTCCTATGTTTATTGTCATTAGGTTAGGGTGTGATTTCTTATGACCAGTGTATAAATTCACAGGGTTCATTTTTTGAAGGGGGGCATGTTATGTACATGACATTACTGGTCTTTAGAAATCATATTATTTTAATTAAGTTGGTTTATGATTTAAAGAAAGATAATTCAAATTCCGGATATTTTTATGTTTTCTAATTTTGTTATATTAGTTTATACTTGATCCGGATTCTCCGAATCCGTTTTGCGAGTTAGTTGGAAAGAAGAATAAAAGATGGAAGCTGTTTACAAAGATTCTCCTGTTTTATAGTACATTTTAGATAATTCCCTCACAGCCAAGCATAAACATTACACCCAATACACCAGTTACATATACTGAGACGCCAGTGACGTAGACACCAGTGAAATATACTGAGACGCCAGTGACGAAGACACCAGTGACGTAAACTAAGACGTCAATGACGTATACAGAGACGCCAGTGACGTATACTGAATCACGTATTTAGAGACAGTGAAAGTATGACACTAACTTAAAGTGCACATCGTACGCCAGTACTGTAATTATTACAGGTGTCTGCCTGTCGAATTTAGACACCATATACACGGCTTCTACCCTAAGTTAACACCACTCCTGGGGATATCTCCTCTATTAGAAAATACTAATTGTGTTGTACAACACACTTAAGAAATCGAACGAACCAATAAAACATGGTTACACGCAAGACTCTCATAAAATGTCTTTGTTTTCCTGGATATTGTTCTTGGTGCAAGCGCACTCTTTACAATGATATCACTTCAGATGCCAGTGAATCGTACGGATTCGTTAATAATTCCCGAGTTTGACAGCCTCATTTCTTTATTCATGTTCCAGAATATTTTTTTGTGATATACACACATCAGCATATACAATATGTATATGTTTGGCCTAGCATGCGATGAATCATGTTAAATGAATGCGTTTTAACTTCAGGGACCTGGAAATTTGTCACTGTCTATATTTGCAACTGAACTTTCTCTAGTTTGTATAGCACATTTTCAGACGTTTTCGGGGTCTAGCTTAAAATTCGGTAAAATTACACCCATCTGTGTTCAATACGATATAATGAGCACCGACGGGTCATTTTAGGAAAGTTCCAACTACACAGAGACATAAATTCTCAGGTCCCTGTGTTTTAACCACAACGTCATTGATATATTTTGATTTGCGTGACAAACCGCATGGAATACATACTTATGTGTATTATAAGATTAAAGATGACTTTTATAGATCCACGTGGTATAGATAAAACCTTATCGCGTAGAGATCGGCGAGTATTGCACCAGCGACCGCAGTCGTGGCCCTTACGTCACTGCACGCGCTAGCAGAATTAATTAATTACCAAGACAGATTAGGCGAGGATAGCAGACCAGCAAGTCTGATGCCCGAGGTCAGCATCGATACAGTGGTAGGCTCTTATACACCTAAAGCCTTTTCATGTAAAGACGGTTTCCATTTCATTTGACTGAAATATACATTTCTATCACATTTATCCGCGGTATGACTGTTGATGATGAAATTGAACCTATTTGCTTGGTCTTCGATACAAGATTCGTTGATATCGATGTCTGTGAAATGTATTTCTGAGAGCGTGAGAGAGCAGGTGCCATGTCAGGCTGAGGTTATTTCACGATCGATAACACAACTTAATCTCCAGCTAGTGATAATGTATCTCAAAAACTGTCAGAAAGATCTCCGGGTATGTTAATCGTACATCCACGTGCATTACTTCTCATCATTAGCATAGTGTATTGATTTTTCAAAAATGAAATAAACAAATAAAAAAAGATAAAAAAAAAAAAAAAAAAGGAAAAGAAAAAAAGGAGTTCATCTAGTTGCAATTTCTATATAATTATGTAGATATGAGTTTGGTAAAACGAGTGACATACATATTTAACTACATTGTTATTTTAATTGATAGATATATATATATATGATTTGTATTGAAATCTAAACCGATAATTATAGGGAACGAGTCCTGCACAACCTTACTGAATTATACCATCTGAGTCTTTCGGCTTTGTATCGATTGATTAATTAGAATGTTCATGGCTCATGTAGATTCTTTCCACGTATCAATTATTTTCCAAATCAACACATACCTAATTGATCTGAACGGACTTGTCACTGGTCACTCGGTGGACTTGAAACACCAGAAATTGACCAGAAATGACATGATTATGTCTAGTTTCCAGAAACCGCACAAATCTGCAACGGGCGTTACTTCTGGAAGCTCTAGATGCTACCAATTCCGACAAAGTTTAATTATTCTTTGTTATGATTTATAATGCTACAAAGCCTTAGGAATGCTAACAGGAAAGGTCATGATGGCAGCTACACAACTTCTATTATTAGATTTGACAGTGTTCTTATTTTCAACGTGTAACGTCATATGTTTACTCCCATGTACGACTTCTCAGTGTCACAAGATATATAATCCGGAAGAAGACCCATGAGATCCTTTAAGAAAAATGGATTTTCCTACCGGATTATACTTTATCAAACGAAGGGCGACAACTCTAGTTATTTTATCCGTATTTATCACCAGCAATCAACATTCCTTTGATAATTGAGTCAAACGCGTTCTTAAAATAAAGTACTATTATCTAAAATTGGTAAACAAACACTGACTTTCACGTGTATCAATCCTGAGGATCTTCGAAGAAAAGTTTGCGATCAGAGATCTGTGAATTATTTATTAAACAGTTGGAAATTTTATGTATACTATATATTTATTTCCCATATCGATATATACACTACTAAAAGTTTAAACTTACGAACACAAATCGTGGTTAAGTGCGAAATTTAGAAGCCAGAACGCTGCCTATATCTTACAACCAGCTAAGTGGAATAGGATATGAGCAAAGATGATTTATTATAACGATTGAGAAGTCAGATAGATGACTACATCTTTCAACGTGCCAAGTGGAAAAACTAGCAAGGACGATCGATCGGAGCAGAAGCATTTCCTTACCACAGTGTATACAAAAATGTACAATTAAACACCCCCCTCCAAAAAAACAAAACAACAACAACAAAAAACCCAAAACAACAACAACAATAACAAACGAAAACAAACAAACATCTTCTCATGGGTCCTACATATCAATGATAGATTTAATATTCACACAATTCATGATATTTAGTATGAATACAGAGAATACAGTGAATGCCCTCCCTCTTTGAAGTTCTTTTGAAGAGTTTTTAGAAGAAAGGTATAGGCAAGCATTCTACATACACTGTACTGGCGCTATCTTACACAAGATGTCCCCATCTCTGTTGGAAAATATCATACTGCACACTTGGTAATATTCGCGGAGATTTAACTTCGCCATGTTAATCATAACTGGAAAATAAATACCTCGCGAATATTTCTACCACGAAATATAATCTCTATTTCCGTTAATGTATGTAACATACCAGTATATGCATTACATATGTCTCGACGTGTAAGCCTTTTTCTAGCAGAGATTGGTCGCGGTGGACGAGTGGTTAAGGCACTTTATCACCAGCCCTCCATCTCTGGGTTGCGAGTTCGAAACCTACGTGGGGCAGTTGCCTGGTACTGACCGTAGGCCGGTGGTTTTTCTCCAGGTACTCGGGGTTTCCTCCACCTCCAAAACCTGGCAGGTCCTTAAATGAACCTGGCTGTTAATAGGAGGTTAAATAAAAACAAACAAACAAATTCTAGCAAAGTTTCGACAAGGGTGTTGCGCGAAATATATAACCCGCGAACTACATTTGTAGTTCCGACCAAGATCCGCGAAACATTAAACTCCACAAGATTTAATAATCATACAGTAGGCCAGTGGGTCTTACTGCGGTACACTGTTTGTGTCAATTACTAATAGTACATCTAGTTCGGTGGGGTCAGTTGGCTCCTGACAGTCCTTTTTGTCTAGCCACTAATTGAGGAATGATGTTACAATGTCCAGAAGAGCGGTTACAGTCTCAAACAGGGCTGAGGTAGATTTATCAATTTCCCCGAAATAACTTCGTCATGGTGAATACATTACAGACAGGATGTTTGTTTGTTTGCTTGTTTTTGTTTAACGTCCTATTAACAGGTCATTTAAAGCCAGACACTCACAAAGAAACATACATCAGTGTTTACATTTTGAGCTTGAGAGTATACGGAGAATTCCCATAATTAATAACTGTGGCTGCCGGACCAAGTTTCTCTGAAAATTAGTCCAACAATGCAACGGCGGGTTTTACAGTCCATTCAAAATGGTGGAACGCCGCAAGTGTGGACCTGCGAAAACGCAGACAGATTCTGCCAAAAATAAGACACAAAAGTGAGTGGAATCTGTAAAACCCGAGTATTTCCTTAGGAAAGGAAATGATTCGTTGCAACTTAACGAGAGATGAAAAGGGAATAGACTCGAATTCCGATTTTTCCGGACGTCTATTGGATTGCTGGTTAGCTTTTGAGCATTGTCAACTTACTCTCCCAGTATTCAAGGGAAATCTTTCATAGAAAAGTCCATGGAAAAAAGTTTAATCAACTCCTACATGGAAAGGATGTTCGCTTACAATTATTGACCCCTCTGTATACTTTGGTTGAAGGAAGGGACATTCCTTGATTTGAATACAGTTTAGATCGTCAAAATTAAACTTACTGGAAAACATGTATTTTTTCCAAGCAGTTAAAATTATAATCTTTACATTAATAAGGCAGTTTTACTCTCAAGATAAACCAAAGTTCTTGGAGTATTAAGTCCCTAAAATGCTTAATTCGACCCGAAGTATCACTAATTACCAAGAAGACATACGGCATTTGTATACGATACACCCTTTTCCTGTACATTTCGGAGTTAATTGTATTATCATCGTTCGGACATAGATTTCATCAATAGAAAGTGTGCATGTTTCTGATGTCCAAACGAAGGAATACCCCTTTAACGTTAAACTAATGTTTCGATCATAAAACAACATGGAACATTCAACAAGCAATTGAGTTAAATATTGTAAACCCGGATTTCTCCACTTTAACTGGTTTATAGTCTAAATGTTTAAAACATCTTTAACATGGAAAGGCGACAAAAGGATAATCCATCTTTAGACATGTATTCTAAACATGTAAGCAAGCATTTTATCGTGGAAAACTGTATACTGAAATGATTGTTTTTAGAGTAAGAAACTGTGCGACATTACCAAATTATTGAACCAATTAAGGTATATTTTCATACTTTTCTGAATTAATTGCATTTTCAATATATCAATTTTCGCGAACCTATATTATTCCCTGAAAATAAAAGCTTTCTCAGTAATTACCAATGTCAGGACGTCTGGGGAAGTTTTCATGTGGCTCTTTAAAGGGACTAAATGGTTTGATTTCATTAATTTTCTTCGCATGCGCAAAGGCATTTTGTTTACACTCACCGAAAAATGATAATATGAAATGGTGACTGGGATGTTCATATTTAATTTATTTATTTTTCATTATTTTTAGAGAAATTGTTAGGAACACTCCTAAAATTTATAGTTAACATAAAGTGCATAACTTTTTACTTCTTATATCCCTTTTTATACGTTTTATAAATGAAAATCTAATCATTTAGTCCCTTTAAGATGTTCTGTTCGAAGGACAAGTCTCCTGTAGATAACAACCCTCTATCGCATAATATGATGACAAAAAGTTTACTGGAATATTTTTGATATGATTAAAGTAGGGAGTCACCCCTAAGATATTTACGAATATTCAAGGAATCTCGCGAGGTTGTCGACCTGGAACATGATTCCGTTTGAAGATAATTTTTTAATTCGTTATTTACGAGGTTCAAGCCAAAACACAATCCCAATTATTGTGGTCGGTACATGGTGCCGGAGATAAGGACATCGCAAAGCTTGACTGCCAAGCGCAAACTCAAAACCACCCTCAGCAGACTGTTTGGTTATTTTTGCTAGATAAAGCTGTTTGGTCTCGCTTCCTTTGTATATATTTCTCGTTTAGAAAGGATTTTGCTTATCAAACTGTTTATATGTATGTAAAGTGGGATTCAGTAATAAATTAAGTAGAAGTTTATTCTAGTCGGACAAGGACAAAAATCAGTTCAACACAGACGTTTTTGTCAGCATCGCTATATACATGTATTGATTATTCATATTTTAGTCCATGGTACGATATGAAGATTTTAAGATAATTTCAAAATAAATTTTAGTTAAAAGCCTGGTGCTTGTTTAAAGTCACGAGATCTCAATTTGATGTGAACATGACTTTAGCAATGAAAACATATCACAGGGGACTGTACCATGTCTCAAACCTATCGACAGTATGTCGCTACCACAGGTGACTGTAACATGTTCCATACCTCCCGACAGTATGTTGCTACCGACAGTATATCACCAGCACAGGGGACTGTACCATGTCTCAAACCTATCGACAGTATATCACAAACACAGGGGACTGTACCATGTCTCAAACCTATCGACAGTATATCACAAACACAGGGGACTGTACCATGTCTCAAACCTATCGACAGTATGTCGCTACCACAGGGTACTGTAACATGCTCCATGACCTCCCGACAGTATGTTGCTACCGACAGTATATCACCAGCACAGGGGACTGTAACATGCTACATGCCTCTCGACAGTATATCACCAACACAGGGGACTGGACATGCCTTCCGACAGTATGTTGCTACCGACAGTATATCACCAACACAGGGGACTGTAACATGTCCCATGCCTTCAGACAGAATGTCACTACAACAGGGGACTGTACCATGTGTTGTGTTTGGGGTTTGCTTGGCTGTGTATACAATATATAGAAAATATCTAACACGTGCTGCCTCCGACTTATATTTTATTCTTCTTAACTAAACATCAAAACAACTTCCGGCGATGGACGGACACACATTACGGAACAATAGATATACTAACATAAAAAGATGATATTAATTATAATTCCAGATACACACTTGATGGTTGATAATATATATATATATGTGATAAATACACATTTGTCATATATATAACACACGTGTCATGCCTTTATACAGAATCAATGTCACTACCACATGGGACTGAAACATGTCTCGTGTCTACCAACATTATATCACTACAACAAGGAACTGTACCAAACCTTCCGACAATATATCTCTACTTTTCTACTATATACAGGCCTTCGTAAGTTATTTTCCTGTTAAGGTAGAGTGTCCCACCACTTTTCTACTATATACAGGCCTTCGTAAGTTATTTTCCTGTTAAGGTAGCGTGTCCCACCACTTTTCTACTGTATACAGGCCTTCGTAAGTTATTTTCCTGTTAAGGTAGAGTGTCCCACCACTTTTCTACTGTATACAGACCTTTGTAATTTATTGTCATGTTAAGGTAGAGTGTCCCACCACTTTTCTACTGTATACAGACCTTCGTAAATTATTTTCCTGTTAAGGTAGAGTGCCCCATCACTTTTTCTGCCTGTGATTAATTGTGATCAAATGACAATTACATAATGTATATGTTGTGCGGGGATACAGATCATTTAGTAATAACAATGTATATTAGCATGATCAGTAAGTTAGTGGACACCGATCCCTATCTGTAATACAAAGGCCAGTGGATAGAATCGTAGTAATAGAGCCGTGCTGTTTTTGTGAAAAAGAAAATAACTTTTATCTACTGTAAATGTGGAATAATCTCCAAGGCTGAAAAAATACGCAACAAAATGAGAACTCTTCTTCGTTAGAGATAAAACAGAACGACAGGACATTCTACCTTAAGTGATACAGTTTACTAGCCTGACCTTACCGTGCTTTGTATGTTATTGTTTTTACATCCACGTGCGTAAATGCTTCCCGGAGCATGCTGTATTTTCGTACATGTATATTGTCTTACAGGAGATGACGTCATTGTGGTGAAGCAGAATTTTTTTTCTAGTCTCTCGATGTATTGACATTGTACGTTAGTGCAGTTAGGCAAAACACGTGTGTTTAAGGCCCTCTTGATAGATTTCCAGAAATGTCTGAGATTAAGCATTGTCCGTACCGTACGTACAGTGTAGTTGTCGTAACGGAAACGTATCGGGCAGGGGAGAATTCATAATCGTAGTAATAGCGAGAGATAAAAATACCAAATCACTGTGACGTCATCATTCTCCTTTATTTCTTTGAACATTTCCACTGTAAATATGGTTTGTAGCAGGATGTAAACTTCGTCAAAAAGTCATATATTCATAAGACTATTATACTCACAGGGGCTTGCCACACTTTTCCAAACGATAGTCCATATATATACATGTATATATATGTATTATAGTATCAAGATATATGGACTATCGTTTGGAAAATCGTGCCAAGCCCCTGTTATTCTACTAATGTATTTGACGAAACCATCAGACATCTGATCATAGTCACAAGGATATGTTCAAGACAAATAGTTAAACTGTGGAGTTTGTAGCTTTTTTTTCCAGAAATATGCAGCTCGGCTGAACTTTCCCTATGCATCACTGAGCTGTAACTTTTGTTTAAATCCCTATAACATTAATTCATGCATTTAGAGACAGTGAAAGTATGACACTAACTTAAAGTGCACATCGTACGCCAGTACTGTAATTATTACAGGTGTCTGCCTGTCGAATTTAGACACCATATACACGGCTTCTACCCTAAGTTAACACCACTCCTGGGGATATCTCCTCTATTAGAAAATACTAATTGTGTTGTACAACACACTTAAGAAATCGAACGAACCAATAAAACATGGTTACACGCAAGACTCTCATAAACTGTCTTTGTTTTCCTGGATATTGTTCTTGGTGCAAGCGCACTCTTTACAATGATATCACTTCAGATGCCAGTGAATCGTACGGATTCGTTAATAATTCCCGAGTTTGACAGCCTCATTTCTTTATTCATGTTCCAGAATATTTTTTTGTGATATACACACATCAGCATATACAATATGTATATGTTTGGCCTAGCATGCGATGAATCATGTTAAATGAATGCGTTTTAACTTCAGGGACCTGGAAATTTGTCACTGTCTATATTTGCAACTGAACTTTCTCTAGTTTGTATAGCACATTTTCAGACGTTTTCGGGGTCTAGCTTAAAATTCGGTAAAATTACACCCATCTGTGTTCAATACGATATAATGAGCACCGACGGGTCATTTTAGGAAAGTTCCAACTACACAGAGACATAAATTCTCAGGTCCCTGTGTTTTAACCACAACGTCATTGATATATTTTGATTTGCGTGACAAACCGCATGGAATACATACTTATGTGTATTATAAGATTAAAGATGACTTTTATAGATCCACGTGGTATAGATAAAACCTTATCGCGTAGAGATCGGCGAGTATTGCACCAGCGACCGCAGTCGTGGCCCTTACGTCACTGCACGCGCTAGCAGAATTAATTAATTACCAAGACAGATTAGGCGAGGATAGCAGACCAGCAAGTCTGATGCCCGAGGTCAGCATCGATACAGTGGTAGGCTCTATACACCTAAAGCCTTTTCATGTAAAGACGGTTTCCATTTCATTTGACTGAAATATACATTTCTATCACATTTATCCGCGGTATGACTGTTGATGATGAAATTGAACCTATTTGCTTGGTCTTCGATACAAGATTCGTTGATATCGATGTCTGTGAAATGTATTTCTGAGAGCGTGAGAGAGCAGGTGCCATGTCAGGCTGAGGTTATTTCACGATCGATAACACAACTTAATCTCCAGCTAGTGATAATGTATCTCAAAAACTGTCAGAAAGATCTACCGGGTATGTTAATCGTACATCCACGTGCATTACTTCTCATCATTAGCATAGTGTATTGATTTTTCAAAAATGAAATAAACAAATAAAAATAGATAAAAAAAAACATAATAAAAAAGGAAAAGAAAAAGAAGAGTGATCATATTTTACTAGTGAACTATTAGAAATTTTCATCTAGTTGCAATTTCTATATAATTATGTAGATATGAGTTTGGTAAAACGAGTGACATACATATTTAACTACATTGTTATTTTAATTGATATATATATATATATATATGAGTTTGTATTGAAATCTAAACCGATAATTATAGGGAACGAGTCCTGAACACCCTTACTGAAATATACCATCTGAGTCTTTCGGCTTTGTATCGATTGAATTAATTAGAATGTTCATGGCTCATGTAGATTCTTTCCACGTATCAATTATTTTCCAAATCAACACATACCTAATTGATCTGAACGGACTTGTCACTGGTCACTCGGTGGACTTGAAACACCAGAAATTGACCAGAAATGACATGATTATGTCCTAGTTTCCAGAAACCGCACAAATCTGCAACGGGCGTTACTTCTGGAAGCTCTAGATGCTACCAATTCCGACAAAGTTTAATTATTCTTTGTTATGATATATAATGCTACAAAGCCTTAGGAATGCTAACAGGAAAGGTCATGATGGCAGCTACACAACTTCTATAATTAGATTTGACAGTGTTCTTATTTTCAACGTGTAACGTCATATGTTTACTCCCATGTACGACTTCTCAGTGTCACAAGATATATAATCCGGAAGAAGACCCATGAGATCCTTTAAGAAAAATGGATTTTCCTACCGGATTATACTTTATCAAACGAAGGGCGACAACTCTAGTTATTTTATCCGTATTTATCACCAGCAATCAACATTCCTTTGATAATTGAGTCAAAAGCGTTCTTAAAATAAAGTACTATTATCTAAAATTGGTAAACAAACACTGACTTTCACGTGTATCAATCCTGAGGATCTTCGAAGAAAAGTTTGCCGATCAGAGATCTGTGAATTATTTATTAACAGTTGGAAATTTTATGTATACTATATATTTATTTCCCATATCGATATATACACTACTAAAAGTTTAAACTTACGAACACAAATCGTGGTTAAGTGCGAAATTTAGAAGCCAGAACGCTGCCTATATCTTACAACCAGCTAAGTGGAATAGGATATGAGCAAAGATGATTTATTATAACGATTGAGAAGTCAGATAGATGACTACATCTTTCAACGTGCCAAGTGGAAAAACTAGCAAGGACGATCGATCGGAGCAGAAGCATTTCCTTACCACAGTGTATACAAAAATGTACAATTAAACACCCCCCTCCAAAAAAACAAAACAACAACAACAAAAAACCCAAAACAACAACAACAATAACAAACGAAAACAAACAAACATCTTCTCATGGGTCCTACATATCAATGATAGATTTAATATTCACACAATTCATGATATTTAGTATGAATACAGAGAATACAGTGAATGCCCTCCCTCTTTGAAGTTCTTTTGAAGAGTTTTTAGAAGAAAGGTATAGGACAAGCATTCTACATACACTGTACTGGCGCTATCTTACACAAGATGTCCCCATCTCTGTTGGAAAATATCATACTGCACACTTGGTAATATTCGCGGAGATTTAACTTCGCCATGTTAATCATAACTGGAAAATAAATACCTCGCGAATATTTCTACCACGAAATATAATCTCTATTTCCGTTAATGTATGTAACATACCAGTATATGCATTACATATGTCTCGACGTGTAAGCCTTTTTCTAGCAGAGATTGGTCGCGGTGGACGAGTGGTTAAGGCACTTTATCACCTAGCCCTCCATCTCTGGGTTGCGAGTTCGAAACCTACGTGGGGCAGTTGCCTGGTACTGACCGTAGGCCGGTGGTTTTTCTCCAGGTACTCGGGGTTTCCTCCACCTCCAAAACCTGGCAGGTCCTTAAATGAACCTGGCTGTTAATAGGAGGTTAAATAAAAAACAAACAAACAAATTCTAGCTAAAGTTTCGACAAGGGTGTTGCGCGAAATATATAACCCGCGAACTACATTTGTAGTTCCGACCAAGATCCGCGAAACATTAAACTCCACAAGATTTAATAATCATACAGTAGGCCAGTGGGTCTTACTGCGGTACACTGTTTGTGTCAATTACTAATAGTACATCTAGTTCGGTGGGGTCAGTTGGCTCCTGACAGTCCTTTTTGTCTAGCCACTAATTGAGGAATGATGTTACAATGTCCAGAAGAGCGGTTACAGTCTCAAACAGGGCTGAGGTAGATTTATCAATTTCCCCGAAATAACTTCGTCATGGTGAATACATTACAGACAGGATGTTTGTTTGTTTGCCTTGTTTTTGTTTAACGTCCTATTAACAGGTCATTTAAAGCCAGACACTCACAAAGAAACATACATCAGTGTTTACATTTTGAGCTTGAGAGTATACGGAGAATTCCCATAATTAATAACTGTGGCTGCCGGACCAAGTTTCTCTGAAAATTAGTCCAACAATGCAACGGCGGGTTTTACAGTCCATTCAAAATGGTGGAACGCCGCAAGTGTGGACCTGCGAAAACGCAGACAGATTCTGCCAAAAATAAGACACAAAAGTGAGTGGAATCTGTAAAACCCGAGTATTTCCTTAGGAAAGGAAATGATTCGTTGCAACTTAACGAGAGATGAAAAGGGAATAGACTCGAATTCCGATTTTTCCGGACGTCTATTGGATTGCTGGTTAGCTTTTGAGCATTGTCAACTTACTCTCCCAGTATTCAAGGGAAATCTTTCATAGAAAAGTCCATGGAAAAAAGTTTAATCAACTCCTACATGGAAAGGATGTTCGCTTACAATTATTGACCCCTCTGTATACTTTGGTTGAAGGAAGGGACATTCCTTGATTTGAATACAGTTTAGATCGTCAAAATTAAACTTACTGGAAAACATGTATTTTTTCCAAGCAGTTAAAATTATAATCTTTACATTAATAAGGCAGTTTTACTCTCAAGATAAACCAAAGTTCTTGGAGTATTAAGTCCCTAAAATGCTTAATTCGACCCGAAGTATCACTAATTACCAAGAAGACATACGGCATTTGTATACGATACACCCTTTTCCTGTACATTTCGGAGTTAATTGTATTATCATCGTTCGGACATAGATTTCATCAATAGAAAGTGTGCATGTTTCTGATGTCCAAACGAAGGAATACCCCTTTAACGTTAAACTAATGTTTCGATCATAAAACAACATGGAACATTCAACAAGCAATTGAGTTAAATATTGTAAACCCGGATTTCTCCACTTTAACTGGTTTATAGTCTAAATGTTTAAAACATCTTTAACATGGAAAGGCGACAAAAGGATAATCCATCTTTAGACATGTATTCTAAACATGTAAGCAAGCATTTTATCGTGGAAAACTGTATACTGAAATGATTGTTTTTAGAGTAAGAAACTGTGCGACATTACCAAATTATTGAACCAATTAAGGTATATTTTCATACTTTTCTGAATTAATTGCATTTTCAATATATCAATTTTCGCGAACCTATATTATTCCCTGAAAATAAAAGCTTTCTCAGTAATTACCAATGTCAGGACGTCTGGGGAAGTTTTCATGTGGCTCTTTAAAGGGACTAAATGGTTTGATTTCATTAATTTTCTTCGCATGCGCAAAGGCATTTTGTTTACACTCACCGAAAAATGATAATATGAAATGGTGACTGGGATGTTCATATTTAATTTATTTATTTTTCATTATTTTTAGAGAAATTGTTAGGAACACTCCTAAAATTTATAGTTAACATAAAGTGCATAACTTTTTACTTCTTATATCCCTTTTTATACGTTTTATAAATGAAAATCTAATCATTTAGTCCCTTTAAGATGTTCTGTTCGAAGGACAAGTCTCCTGTAGATAACAACCCTCTATCGCATAATATGATGACAAAAAGTTTACTGGAATATTTTTGATATGATTAAAGTAGGGAGTCACCCCTAAGATATTTACGAATATTCAAGGAATCTCGCGAGGTTGTCGACCTGGAACATGATTCCGTTTGAAGATAATTTTTTAATTCGTTATTTACGAGGTTCAAGCCAAAACACAATCCCAATTATTGTGGTCGGTACATGGTGCCGGAGATAAGGACATCGCAAAGCTTGACTGCCAAGCGCAAACTCAAAACCACCCTCAGCAGACTGTTTGGTTATTTTTGCTAGATAAAGCTGTTTGGTCTCGCTTCCTTTGTATATATTTCTCGTTTAGAAAGGATTTTGCTTATCAAACTGTTTATATGTATGTAAAGTGGGATTCAGTAATAAATTAAGTAGAAGTTTATTCTAGTCGGACAAGGACAAAAATCAGTTCAACACAGACGTTTTTGTCAGCATCGCTATATACATGTATTGATTATTCATATTTTAGTCCATGGTACGATATGAAGATTTTAAGATAATTTCAAAATAAATTTTAGTTAAAAGCCTGGTGCTTGTTTAAAGTCACGAGATCTCAATTTGATGTGAACATGACTTTAGCAATGAAAACATATCACAGGGGACTGTACCATGTCTCAAACCTATCGACAGTATGTCGCTACCACAGGTGACTGTAACATGTTCCATACCTCCCGACAGTATGTTGCTACCGACAGTATATCACCAGCACAGGGGACTGTACCATGTCTCAAACCTATCGACAGTATATCACAAACACAGGGGACTGTACCATGTCTCAAACCTATCGACAGTATATCACAAACACAGGGGACTGTACCATGTCTCAAACCTATCGACAGTATGTCGCTACCACAGGGTACTGTAACATGCTCCATGACCTCCCGACAGTATGTTGCTACCGACAGTATATCACCAGCACAGGGGACTGTAACATGCTACATGCCTCTCGACAGTATATCACCAACACAGGGGACTGGACATGCCTTCCGACAGTATGTTGCTACCGACAGTATATCACCAACACAGGGGACTGTAACATGTCCCATGCCTTCAGACAGAATGTCACTACAACAGGGGACTGTACCATGTGTTGTGTTTGGGGTTTGCTTGGCTGTGTATACAATATATAGAAAATATCTAACACGTGCTGCCTCCGACTTATATTTTATTCTTCTTAACTAAACATCAAAACAACTTCCGGCGATGGACGGACACACATTACGGAACAATAGATATACTAACATAAAAAGATGATATTAATTATAATTCCAGATACACACTTGATGGTTGATAATATATATATATATGTGATAAATACACATTTGTCATATATATAACACACGTGTCATGCCTTTATACAGAATCAATGTCACTACCACATGGGACTGAAACATGTCTCGTGTCTACCAACATTATATCACTACAACAAGGAACTGTACCAAACCTTCCGACAATATATCTCTACTTTTCTACTATATACAGGCCTTCGTAAGTTATTTTCCTGTTAAGGTAGAGTGTCCCACCACTTTTCTACTGTATACAGGCCTTCGTAAGTTATTTTCCTGTTAAGGTAGAGTGTCCCACCACTTTTCTACTGTATACAGGCCTTCGTAAGTTATTTTCCTGTTAAGGTAGAGTGTCCCACCACTTTTCTACTGTATACAGACCTTTGTAATTTATTGTCATGTTAAGGTAGAGTGTCCCACCACTTTTCTACTGTATACATACCTTCGTAAGTTATTTTCCTGTTAACGTAGAGTGCCACATCACTTTTCTGCCTGTGATTAATTGTGATCAAATGACAATAACATAATGAATATGTTGTGCGGGGATACAGATCATTTAGTAATAACAATGTATATTTCCCTTCCTAAAATGTATAAAATCAGTAAGTTAGTGGACACCGATCCCTATCTGTAATACAAAGACCAGTGGATAGAATCGTAGTAATAGAGCCGTGCTGTTTTTGTGAAAAAGAAAATAACTTTTATCTACTGTAAATGTGGAATAATCTCCAAGGCTAAAAAAATACGCAACAAAATGAGAACTCTTCTTCGTTAGAGATAAAACAGAACGACAGGACATTCTACCTTAAGTGATACAGTTTACTAGCCTGACCTTACCGTACTTTGTATGTTATTGTTTTTACATCCACGTGCGTAAATGCTTCCCGGAGCATGCTGTATTTTCGTACATGTATATTGTCTTACAGGAGATGACGTCATTGTGGTGAAGCAGAATTTTTTTTCTAGTCTCTCGATGTATTGACATTGTACGTTAGTGCAGTTAGGCAAAACACGTGTGTTTAAAGCCCTTTTGATAGATTTCCAGAAATGTCTGAGATTAAGCATTGTCCGTACCGTACGTACAGTGTAGTTGTAACGGAAACGTATCGGGCAGGGGAGAATTCATTATCGCAGTAATAGCGAGAGATAAAAATATCAAATTACTGTGACGTCATCATTCTCCTTTATTTCTTTGAACATTTCCACTGTAAATATGGTTTGTAGCAGGATATAAACTTCGTCAAAAAAGTCATATATTAATAAGACTATTCTATTCACAGGGGCTTGCCACAATTTTCCAAACGATAGTCCATATATATACATGTATATATATGTATTATAGTATCAAGATATATGGACTATCGTTTGGAAAATCGTGCCAAGCCCCTGTTATTCTACTAATGTATTTGACGAAACCATCAGACATCTGATCATAGTCACAAGGATATGTTCAAGACAAATAGTTACACTGTGGAGTTTGTAGCTTTTTTTTCCAGATATATGCAGCTCGGCTGAACTTTCCCCCTAAAACAACCTACCAGCCAAGTTCATAGTTCTTGATAGTGTCTTGTAAGAGCCTTTTTGGATGTTTGAAATGCCTCCCTATATAACATTTAATTCACATTCGCCATTTGAATTTTACGCATATAAAGTCAAATCCGGTAAAACCAATGCTCCTATTACTTGTGAGCGAAACGGCATGGTTATCTAATGCAATATATGTGATACACACGAGTTAATTGTGTTCCCCTGAAATATGCATTATAAGCATGTTTTGTCCAAATTTATAAACAGCTAATTACATGTCAACAGCAAGGTCCATGGTTAGCCATGATATTTACTAACAATTGATCAAGTTGTTACTGTTAAATTGCACCATAGCAGTAATTTATAGGCTTGTAAAATATCACTAGATTCTCCATTTAGATTGCCCTGAAATAATGTCAAAAAATGCTGCTCAAGATGACAATGCTTTGTACTGAACGTCAGGACTCTTCTTGTCAGCGGGGGAACTAGTACGTCTACAAAAAGCACTGTCACCTTAAACACTTTTTTTGGATCTTATCTAGATTAAAAAAAAAAAAAATAGAACAAAGGCTAATCTAATTTTGCATTTGATGGTTATAGATGCTGCTCATGTTATTTTCGGTGACCATGAAGAAGCTGTTTTTCGCGCGGTTTTGAACGTGACCGAATGGTAATAATTTCTTTTCTTTCATGATAAATGTTTGTTTTCTTGTAGAATTCTTCAAAAAACCATTGTTGTATAAATTTGCTATTTTCCAGAGACTGACACGATCATATTTACCATTTCAAGATGGCCGTACATCTGTTGAAAATCAACGAAAACTAAATGCATATTTACATATTATAGCATAGACTTCTTGCATGACTGAGAATACACGGACGATTTGAATCACGTTAATGTTATTTATTCATTGCATTCTTGTTTTTGTTTTTTGTTTTTGTTTTTCCAGAAAAAAATATGACGCAATGGCCTGCTACCTGTAGGTGGTTATCAGTTATTTACATCATTGTTCATATACGGAGATAAAATATTGTGATAGAGCAATATAAGCATTAATACAGAACCAAGGATGACGAAGGATTATTACAAACAAGTTTTATCAAAAGTGCAATGACACAGGTTACTGAACAAAGATTCTGGACAAGATAGAGTAGGCAAATCGTTTAAACACTCTCACAATGTCCAGGATGATGACCGTAGTAACAGCAATTACAATTTTGTATCGACAGCACAAGGTATGTATCATTTATTTTTGATGCATGGTCTACACACATTCAAGAAACTATTTGATCAGTTATTCACATGTTAACAGTTTTGTCGCTTAATCTAGACCAATATAAATACTGATGATGCAGCTGATGATAAGTTTTGATACATTATAAAAAACTAAAAGATATACATGCATATATATAAAGCACCTATTTCCCCTAAAAGTGCTAATTAAAGTTCAACACAACATGTCATTATGTGCAGTTGTAGTTCATGGTTTCTGGTTAAAGGGAAGTAACTCTGATATATTTTAGGATATATGGATGTCTTAACGTGGATTTCATTATATTTAAATTTGTCTGGCATTGTCACTATATAGTCTGTTTGAGAGCTCTGGCATAGATGTACGTTTAAATGCCATCCATCACGCGCTACACTTATCAGCGTTTTAATACAACACAAACCGGAACTACAATATCCGGGTTGAAAAATAGAAACATTGTTTATAATTAAGTTTAACGACTAATTGTCTACATTATTTGTTATAAAAATATGCCATTTGCGCATTACATTGATAATAAAATGATTAAAAAAAATCCATGTACTATTTTGTTTGCCAACAGACACGCGACCACGTTCGGCTCTTCCCTGCTGACAGTTGGTTAGGCGGGAATTATGAATTTTAGATATGAATTATAGCATTTAAAAAATAAAATACGTTAAAGGAATGTAAATAAATTAGTTAAGTTGGTCCTTTTATTCACTGTTGCTGACAAGAATGGCGTCTAAAAGTGATGTCCGATCAGGTATGTAAGCCTGACATGTACTTGGGAAACATCTAGCTGAACTCGAGAGAACAGAAGATAGATATTCAAATTATTGGACCCATTTTTTCATGTCAAAAATAATTTATGGACGTCTGAAGAAGAAAGAGGCTGCTATATCAGATTGCACAATCATAAAGTGGTGACAAATATTTTGTTTTAAACGGAATTTGATTTTGTTTTTTTGTATCGATGAGGAGTCGGAAGTAGGGTAGCTGTATGGAATACAGATCTCCATGGCGACCCTTGGTTTTTTCGGAAGTGTAAGTGTCGGTTGCTTGATCGACGACGACACAATGAAAAAGTGATAATACTGACATAATATAAAAACTATAATCTTCATTTAGAAAATATGATATATGAACTTTACATAGATTTACATGAAGACTCTTGAAAGAATGAGGGGACTGATGTTGGGTCTGCTGCAGATTTGAGATAGAAGTAGATTTGGAACTCTCCTATGTTAGAGTTAATAAACATCAGTCGTAGTCCCAACATGTCTCCTGTTACGATATCACACATAGTGTCAGAATTTTAAATCGAACATCATCGTCAACGAAGAAGACATAAACGCTTGGATTTCAATGTAAGAAGTTGAAGAAGATATCCAAGAGCATAACTATTCGATAATGGAACGGGAACACGCTCAGGGAACGCTTAAAATGAATCGGGACGCTCCAGACCTCGTTGAAGCAGCGGGCGCTTTTTAAAACCACGTGATTGTTTGGTTTAAAGGACCTTTGACTAAGAAAAGGGAGGAATATAGGTGCAATTATCTCATTATATGGACAGAAGAAAAGGGACGTGAAATACATACAACATGGACGTTGACTAATGAAGACAAAAAGTCGTTCACCACATTTACAGAAAAGTTCGAAGCACATATTCGTCCAAAGACCAACAAGATATTCTCTCGTTGCAAGTGCCAGTGTAGAACACAAAAGGAAGGTGAGTCTTTTGAACAATTTCTTACTGATTTACATTTGTTGTTACATTTGTAGATTGTGCCTATCAAGAAAAAGGACAATATGATTCGCGATACCATTGTATTTGGAACAGTTGACCGTAAATTCAAAGAAAAAAATATTAATATGGGATCGGAATTGACATTAGACGCAGCAGTAAATTACGCGCGAAGCTATGAGCTATTCAAAGCTCAGCATCAGACCAGTACCACGAAAACTAAACGGTCGTACTCGAGCGCGCCTCACAAGTCCAAGGGAGACTACTCTAACCAAAACAAAGGAAAAACGTGTTCAAAATGTGCATGATCACATCATTCAAGGAAATGCCCTGCATGCGGAAAAACCAAAATGTACAAATTGTGGAAGAATGAACCAAAATCTAATTAAAATCTAGATGGTCATTCTCACTACGTTATATGAACATCTAACGACATCCCATAAGGGGTCATGTTCTGATGACCTTTGAGATGTGTGTACACATTGTATTTCACTTTCAGGGCGAATTATCAATTTGTCGATGTCATCGAAGCAAACCATTTCGGCACAGCATGTATATAGTAATATGCTTTGTGGAACGAAATGACTTGAAACAAATCGACATATTATGCAAGCTATGCACTCTAGTCATTCTAAATCGGACATAGGCCTATAGAATTCACTTCCAAGATTCTGGAAGTACCCATTTGATTGGCTAGTCCAAAAGGTCACCCCGGCCTGACCTCTAATGGGATGTCGTTAGATGATGATGTAACGTAGTGAGAATGACCATCTAGATTTTAATTAGATTGAATGAACCATTTCGCTGTTGCTTGCTTATCTTAAGGTAAGAACAATAAACAGAAAACTTGCAATGTTGTTGATATCGACTCTGATGATGAACTGTTTGTTGAAATGTTTAGTGAAGATTACGACTAGTCTATCTAGATGCAAACAATGTTGGGAAATCAGACTGGGTAGAAACTGTTGCAGTGAAACAACACCCTGTATCATTTAAATAAGACACTGGGGCAAAATGTATAGAGGATATTGGATGGTTTCCCATTAATATAACATATATTTCTCGAGTATGACAGAATATTACAAACTTAAAAAAAGAATTTAAAACATCGAAAAATTAATCGTGTCAAAAGTGCGGAATCGGTAATGACGTCATCTCTTTGTGACGGTACTCCACCTCAACTTGACGGCGCCATTTTGAAAGGACTGATCAACACAATTTAAGCGTTTTCTGCTGTTATCGGAGAATATGTGCATGAATAGCTAACGTCAAGTGAGTATTTTGTCAAAAACTAGTCTGAATATTTCAGAAATACAGTAAAATTATAATTTTATCTATCTACGCTTCGATTAGGAAAATCGGCAAGTTTCAATGAGGTGAATGGCAAAGGTTCGCTCTGATTGGTAAAAAACGAAAAACTTATATTTTCACTGCAAAATCTTATATTTTCATTGCTCATCGCTGCAGTGAAAATATAAGTTTTATTAGTTTGATAAATTTCTATATATTTCACAGGCAGAAATGCAATAATATGTTTTATTAGTTTGATAGATTTCTATATTTCACTGGAATAAATGCAATTAAATGTGTTATCACACAGGCTTTATAAACAGCTATGCAGTGAAACCTTACAGCCGTATAAAACACCCCTACGTTCATATTCTACCAGGCGGTATTGATTCAATGACCTATAATGATTTGAGGACCTATAAGGTTTTGAGGACCTGTAAGGATTTGAGGACATGTAAGGATTTGAGGACATGTATGGATTTGAGGACATGTAAGGATTTGAGGACCGGGAAGGGTTTGAGGACCTATCAGGTTTTGAGGACCTGTAATGATTTGAGGACCTGTAAGGATTTGAGGACCTATAAGGATTTGAGGACCTGTAAGGATTTGAGGACCGGGAAGGGTTTGAGGACCTGTAATGATTTGAGGAGCTGTAAGTATTTGAGGACCTATAAGTATTTCAGGACCTGTAAGGATTTGAGGACATGTAAGTATTTGAGGACCTGTAATGATTTGAGGACCTGTAATGATTTGAGGACCTGTAAGGGTTTGAGGACCTGTAAGGATTTGAGGACATGTAAGTATTTGAGGACCTGTAATGATTTGAGGACCTGTAATGATTTGAGGACCTGTAAGGGTTTGAGGACCTGTAAGGATTTGAGGACCTGTAAGGATTTGAGGACCTGTAATGATTTGAAGACCTGTAAGGGTTCGAGGACCTGTAAGTATTTGAGGATATGTAAGGATTTGAGGACATGTAAGGATTTGAGGACATGTAAGTATTTGAGGACCTGTAATGATTTGAGGACCTGTACGGGTTTGAGGACCTGTAAGGATTTGAGGACCTGTAAGGATTTGAGGACCTATAAGGTTTTGAGGACCTGTAAAGATTTGAGGACCTGTAATGATTTGAGGACCTGTAAGTATTTGAGGACCTGTAAGGATTTGAGGACCTGTAAGGATTTGATGACCTGTAAGTATTTGAGGACCTGTAAGGGTTTGAGGACCTGTAAGGATTTGAGGACCTGTAAGGATTTGAGGACCTATAAGGATTTGAGGACCTGTAAGGATTTGAGGACATGTAAGGATTTGAGGACATGTATGTATTTGAGGACATGTAAGGATTTGAGGACATGTAAGTATTTGAGGACCGGGAAAGGTTTGAGGACTTGTAAGGGTTTGAGGACCTATAAGTATTTGAGGACCTGTAAGGGTTTGAGGACATGTAAGGGTTTGAGGACTTGTAAGGATTTGAGGACCTGTAAGGGTTTGAGGACTTGTAAGGGTTTGAGGACTTGTAAGGATTTGAGGACCTGTAAGGGTTTGGGGACTTGTAAGGGTTTGAGGACCTGTACGGGTTTGAGGACCTGTAAGGATTTGAGGACATGTAAGGATTTGAGGACCTATACGGATTTGAGAACCTGTAAAGATTGGAGAATCTATAAGTATTTGAGGACCTGTAAGGATTTGAGGACCTGTAAGGATTTGAGGACATGTAAGGATTTGAGGACATGTAAGGATTTGAGGACATATAAGTATTTGAGGACCGGGAAGGGTTTGAGGACCTATAAGGATTTGAGGACATGTAAGTATTTGAGGACCTGTAAGGATTTGAGGACCTGTAAGGATTTGAGGACCTATACGGATTTGAGAACCTGTAAAGATTGGAGAATCTATAAGTATTTGAGGACATGTAAGGATTTGAGGATCTATGAGGATTTGAGGACCTGTAAGGATTTGAGGACATGTAAGGATTTGAGGACATGTAAGGATTTGAGGACATGTAAGGATTTGAGGACATATAAGTATTTGAGGACCGGGAAGGGTTTGAGGACCTATAAGGATTTGAGGACATGTAAGGATTTGAGGACATGTAAGGATTTGAGGACATATAAGTATTTGAGGACCGGGAAGGGTTTGAGGACCTATAAGGATTTGAGGACATGTAAGTATTTGAGGACCTGTAAGGATTTGAGGACCTGTAAGGATTTGAGGACCTATACGGATTTGAGAACCTGTAAAGATTGGAGAATCTATAAGTATTTGAGGACATGTAAGGATTTGAGGATCTATGAGGATTTGAGGACCTGTAAGGATTTGAGGACATGTAAGGATTTGAGGACATGTAAGGATTTGAGGACATGTAAGGATTTGAGGACATATAAGTATTTGAGGACCGGGAAGGGTTTGAGGACCTATAAGGATTTGAGGACATGTAAGTATTTGAGGACCTGTAATGATTTGAGAACCTGTAAGGGTTTGAGGACCTGTAAGGGTTTGAGGACCTATAAGTATTTGAGGACCTGTAAGGGTTTGAGGACATGTAAGGGTTTGAGGACTTGTAAGGATTTGAGGACCTGTAAGGGTTTGAGGACCTGTAAGGATTTGAGGACCTATACGGATTTGAGAACCTGTAAAGATTTGAGGATCTATAAGTATTTGAGGACATGTAAGGATTTGAGGATCTATAAGGATTTGAGGATCTATAAGGATTTGAGGACATATTTACAGGGCTTGGATGCTTGCCAGGAGAACATTCTATCAAATTTGACAAGTCAGTTACTCCAATTATTCACCCTCCTAGACGAGTGTCCATAACACTTAGGGATAAAGTCAAGGATGAAGTAGACCGTACAGGAACCTGGGAGTGATAGTAAAATAAGAGGAGCCAACAGCATGGGTTAACTCCCTTGTCACAGTGCTAAAACCAAATTGTAAACTGAGGTTGTGTATAGACCCGTGTGGTTTGAACAAAGCTATCCAACGCGAACATGTTCCATTGAAAACTGTTGAGGAATTTTTTTCACGCATGCCTGGAGCTGAGATCTTCAGTAAATTAGACCAATCATCTGGATTTTGGCGAGGAAAGCTCCTTTAATACAACATTCGGACGACATCGCTTCACTCGACTTCCCTTTAGTGTCAAATCTGCACCGGAAGTACATGTATTTCAGTGTGTTATCTCGGAAATGGTACCCGACCTCGAGGGAACTGAAGCAATCATCGACCACATACTTGTATGGGGAGCGAACAAAGAGGAACACGACGCCAGACTCCATAAAGTCCTAGAACGCGCACGTCAGTGTAATATTAAGCTAGGACTGGACAAGTGAGAAATAGGATGGAGAGAGGTCACATATGTTGGACAAATATGGTATTAAACAAGACCCGAAAAAGATGCGAGCTGTTCAAAAGATGGAAAAGCCTTCAAATGTAAAAGAACTTCAGACCCTAATGGGTTTTGTACAGTATCTAAATGAGTTTAAATAAGGTCAGTAGACCACTACGGATTCTCTTTGAGAAGGAAACGGGGTGGCATTGGGGTGATGAGCAAGAAACAACTTTTCATACTCTTGTAACCATGGTTTCATCCGCGCCAGTACTACAGTATTATCACAGTACTTAGCCACTTACCCTTTCAGTGGATGATAGCAGCAAGGGTTTAGGTGCTGTGCTTATACAGGATGACAAGCCAGTCGCGTATGCCTCGAGGACACTAACCACTACACAGCAAAGATATTCCGAGATCGAAAAAGAAACATCAGCAATTGTGTATGGCTGTGAGAAATTTCATGAATATGTGTACGCGCGTCCTGGTCGAGTCGGACCATAGGCCACTACAGGCTGTCTTCAAAAGCCTATTCTACAGACACCTCCTAGACTATGGAGACTGCTACTAGCAATGCCACGATATGATGTCGAGGATAATTTACAAACCAGGAAAACTCATGTTTTTAGCCGACCACCTGAGTCGAGCTTACTTGAATGAAACAAAGGAAGTTCTAATCCCAGAGCTTCAAGTAAATGACATTCATTTAACTGCATACTTACCTGCTTCACATGAGAAATACAAACAACTCAAGGACGCGACTGCTAAGGATGATGACCTACATTAACTACAGGATATTATTCTGGGGGGATGGCCTGATAAGGCAGATGTACCCGCAGAATGACGTCCATACTGGAGGGATGGTCTGATAAGGTAGATGTTAACGCACAGAATGACGTCCATACTGGAGGGATGGCCTGATAAGGTAGATGTTAACTCACAGAATGACGTCAATACTGGAGGGATGGCCTGATAAGGCAGATGTACCCACAAAATGACGTCCATCCTGGAGGGATGGTCTGATAAGGTAGATGTACCCACAGAATGACGTCCATCCTGGAGGGATGGCCTGATAAGTTAGATGTACCCGCAGAATGACGTCAATACTGGAGGGATGGCCTGATAAGGTAGATGTTAACTCACAGAATGACGTCAATACTGGAGGGATGGCCTAATAAGGTAGATGTACCCGCAGAATGACGTCAATACTGGAGGGATGACCTGATAAGGTAGATGTACCCACAAAATGACGTCCATACTGGAGGGATGGCCTAATAAGGTAGATGTACCCACAGAATGACGTCAATACTGGAAGGATGGCCTGATAAGGTAGCTGTTAACTCACAGAATGACGTCAATACTGGAGGGATGGCCTAATAAGGTAGATGTACCCACAGAATGACGTCAATACTGGAGGGATGGTCTGATAAGGTAGATGTTAACTCACAGAATGACGTCCATACTGGAGGGATGGCCTGATAAGGTAGATGTTAACTCACAGAATGACGTCCATACTGGAGGGATGGCCTGATAAGGTAGATGTTAACTCACAGAATGACGTCCATACTGGAGGGATGGTCTGATAAGGCAGATGTACCCGCAGAATGACGTCCATACTGGAGGGATGGACTGATAAGGTAGATGTTAACTCACAGAATGACGTCCATACTGGAGGGATGGCCTGATAAGGTAGATGTACTCACAGAATGACGTCCATCCTGGAGGGATGGTCTGATAAGTTAGATGTACCCGCAGAATGACGTCCATACTGGAGGGATGGCCTGATAAGGTAGATGTGCACACAGAATGACGTCAATACTGGAGGGATGGCCTGATTAGGTAGATGTTAACCCACAGAATGACGTCCATACTGGAGGGATGGCCTGATAAGGTAGATGTACCCACAGAATGACGTCCATATTGGAGGGATGGCCTGATAAGGTAGATGTACCCACAGAATGACGTCAATACTGGAGGGATGGCCTGATAAGGTAGATGTTAACGTACAGAATGACGTCCATACTGGAGGGATGGCCTGATAAGGTAGATGTACCCACAGAATGACGTCAATACTGGAGGGATGGCCTGATAAGGTAGATGTTAACTCACAGAATGATGTCCATACTGGAGGGATGGCCTGATAAGGTAGATGTACCCACAGAATGACGTCAATACTGGAGGGATGGCCTGATTTGGTAGATGTTAACGCACAGAATGACGTCCATACTGGAGGGATGGCCTGATTTGGTAGATGTTAACGTACAGAATGACGTCCATACTGGAGGGATGGCCTGATAAGGTAGATGTACCCACAGAATGACGTCCATACTGGAGGGATGGTCTGATAAGGGAGATGTACCCACAGAATGACGTCAATACTGGAGGGATGGCCTGATAAGGTAGATGTACCCGCAGAATGACGTCCATACTGGAGGGATGGTTTGATAAGGCAGATGTTAACCCACAGAATGACGTCCATACTGGAGGGATGGCCTGATAAGGTAGATGTACCCACAGAATGACGTCCATACTGGAGGGATGGCCTGATAAGGTAGATGTACCCACAGAATGACGTCCATACTGGAGGGATGGTCTGATAAGGCAGATGTTAACTCACAGAATGACGTCAATACTGGAGGGATGGTCTAATAAGGTAGATGTACCCACAGAATTACGTCCATACTGGAGGGATGGCCTGATAAGGTAGATGTACCCACAGAATGACGTCCATCCTGGAGGGATGGCCTGATAAGGTAGATGTACCCACAGAATGACGTCCATACTGGAGGGATGGTCTGATAAGGCAGATGTTAACCCACAGAATGACGTCCATACTGGAGGGATGGCCTGATAAGGTAGATGTTAACTCACAGAATGACGTCAATACTGGAGGGATGGCCTGATAAGGTAGATGTACCTGCAGAATGACGTCCATACTGGAGGGATGGCCTGATAAGGTAGATGTTAACTCACAGAATGACGTCCATACTGGAGGGATGGCCTGATAAGGTAGATGTACCCACAGAATGACGTCAATACTGGAGGGATGGCCTGATAAGGTAGATGTACCCGCAGAATGACGTCCATACTGGAGGGATGGTCTGATAAGGCAGATGTTAACCCACAGAATGACGTCCATACTGGAGGGATGGCCTGATAAGGTAGATGTACCCACAGAATGACGTCCATACCGGAGGGATGGCCTGATAAGGTAGATGTACCCACAGAATGACGTCCATACTGGAGGGATGGTCTGATAAGGCAGATGTTAACTCACAGAATGACGTCAATACTGGAGGGATGGTCTAATAAGGTAGATGTACCCACAGAATTACGTCCATACTGGAGGGATGGCCTGATAAGGTAGATGTACCCACAGAATGACGTCCATCCTGGAGGGATGGCCTGATAAGGTAGATGTACCCACAGAATGACGTCCATACTGGAGGGATTGTCTGATAAGGCAGATGTTAACCCACAGAATGACGTCCATACTGGAGGGATGGCCTGATAAGGTAGATGTTAACTCACAGAATGACGTCAATACTGGAGGGATGGCCTGATAAGGTAGATGTACCTGCAGAATGACGTCCATACTGGAGGGATGGCCTGATAAGGTAGATGTTAACTCACAGAATGACGTCCATACTGGAGGGATGGCCTGATAAGGTAGATGTTAACTCACAGAATGACGTCAATACTGGAGGGATGGCCTGATTAAGTAGATGTACCCACAGAATGACGTCAATACTGGAGGGATGGCCTGATAAGGTAGATGTTAACTCACAGAATGACGTCAATACTGGAGGGATGGCCTGATAAAGTAGATGTACCAACAGAATGACGTACATACTGGAGGGATGGACTGATAAGGTAGATGTACCAATAGAAAGACGTCAATACTGGAGGGATGGCCTGATAAGGTAGATGTGCCCACACAATGACGTCCATACTGGAGGGATGGCCTGATAAGGTAGATGTACTCACAGAATGACGTCCATAGTGGAGGGATGGTCTGATAAGGTAGATGTTAACCCACAGAATGACGTCCATACTGGAGGGATGGTCTGATAAGGTAGATGTTAACCCACAGAATGACGTCAATACTGGAGGGATGGTCTGATAAGGTAGATGTTAACCCACAGAATGACGTCCATACTGGAGGGATGGCCTGATAAGGTAGATGTACCCACAGAATGACGTCAATACTGGAGAGATGGTCTAATAAGGCAGATGTACCCACAGAATGACGTCCATACTGGAGGGATGGCCTGATAAGGTAGATGTACCCACAGAATGACGTCAATACTGGAGGGATGGCCTGATAAGGTAGATGTTAACTCACAGAATGACGTCCATACTGGGGGGATGGCCTGATAAGGTAGATGTACCCACAGAATGACGTCCATACTGGAGGGATGGCCTGATAAGGTAGATGTACCCACAGAATGACGTCCATACTGGAGGGATGGCCTGATAAGGTAGATGTTAACCCACAGAATGACGTCCATACTGGAGGGATGGCCTGATAAGGTAGATGTTAACCCACAGAATGTCGTCCATACTGGAGGGATGGCCTGATAAGGTAGATGTACCCACAGAATGACGTCCATACTGGAGGGATGGCCTGATAAGGTAGATGTTAACTCACAGAATGACGTCCATACTGGAGGGATGGCCTGATAAGGTAGATGTTAACTCACAGAATGACGTCCATACTGGAGGGATGGCCTGATAAGGTAGATGTACCCGCAGAATGACGTCCATACTGGAGGGATGGCCTGATAAGGTAGATGTTAACTCACAGAATGACGTCCATACTGGAGGGATGGCCTGATAAGGTAGATGTACCCGCAGAATGAAGTCAATACTGGAGGGATGGCCTGATAAGGTAGATGTTAACCCACAGAATGACGTCCATACTGGAGGGATGGCCTGATAAGGTAGATGTTAACTCACAGAATGACGTCCATACTGGAGGGATGGTCTGATAAGGTAGATGTACTCACAGAATGACGTCCATCCTGGAGGGATGGCCTGATAAGGTAGATGTACTCACAGAATGACGTCCATCCTGGAGGGATGGCCTGATAAGGTAGATGTACTCACAGAATTACGTCCATACTGGAGGGATGGCCTGATAAGGTAGATGTTAACTCACAGAATGACGTCCATCCTGGAGGGATGGCCTGATAAGGTAGATGTACTCACAGAATGACGTCCATCCTGGAGGGATGGCCTGATAAGGTAGATGTTAACTCACAGAATGACGTCAATACTGGAGGGATGGCCTGATAAGGTAGATGTACCCACAGAATTACGTCAATACTGGAGGGATGGACTGATAAGGTAGATGTACCCACAGAATGAAGTCAATACTGGAGGGATGGCCTGATAAGGTAGATGTTAACCCACAGAATGACGTCCATCCTGGAGGGATGGCCTGATAAGGTAGATGTTAACCCACAGAATGACGTCCATCCTGGAGGGATGGTCTGATAAGGTAGATGTACCCACAGAATGACGTCCATCCTGGAGGGATGGCCTGATAAGGTAGATGTTAACCCACAGAATGACGTCAATACTGGAGGGATGGTCTGATAAGGTAGATGTTAACCCACAGAATGACGTCCATACTAGAGGGATGGCCTGATATGGTAGATGTACCCACAGAATGACGTCCATACTGGAGGGATGGTCTGATATGGTATATGAACCCACAGAATGACGTCCATACTGGAGGGATGGTCTGATAAAGTAGATGTACCCACAGAATGACGTCCATACTGGAGGGATGGCCTGATAAGGTAGATGTACCCACAGAATGACGTCAATACTGGAGGGATGGCCTGATAAGGTAGATGTACCCACAGAATGACGTCCATACTGGAAGGATGGCCTGATAAAGTAGATTTACCCACAGAATGACGTCAATACCGGACGTTCCGCTATAAAATTTCGTGCATCGATGGACTCGTGTACAAGTCACATAAAATCATAGTGCCAAGATTAATGAAAAATGAGATGTTAGATCTCATTCACCAGTCCAATCCTGGGGTGGTCCAATGTAAACATCGAGCTAGAGACATACGTTTTTGGATAGGAATGTCCAAAGACATAGAGGACAGGTTGAACGAGTGCGTTGTATGTCCTAAACACAGCAACATTACCCTAAGGAACCCATGATCGCGGTGGAGTTGCCTACTAGGCCATGGTCAAAACTTGGAATGGACCTATTTGAGTACAACAACAACGTGTATCTACTCACTGTTAATTATTTCTCCAAGTGGCCAGAAGTTGCAAAGCTGGATTCAACCACCGCGAATTGTGTCATTAAACATGTAAAAGTCATATTGTTAAGTATGGCATACCAGACGTGATAGTGAGTGATAGCGGACCACAGTTTGCATGTGATGAGTTCAAGGCATTTCCGACAAATTACCAATTTGTACACACGACTTCAAGTCCGTACTGCCCCAAATCAAACGGACAAGCATAACGAATGGTACAGACCATTAAGAACTTGATCAATAAGTCAAATGATCCATATTTGGCTCTCTTAGAATACAGGGACACCCAAATTGATGGAGTAGGACTTTCACCAGCTCAGAGGTTCCCAGGAAGACGTTTGAAAACAACCATACCAACCGCGTTTCCACTTTTGAAATCAGATACTTTTAACGAAGTACGTTAGCAACTGGTTAAACGGCAGGGTAACCAACAGTATGGGTATAACCGCCAATACATAGTGAAAGACTCAAACTATTAAGCCCTGGAGACAAGGTCATGGTGAAAAAAACCAACAGCACATCGGAATGAACACATGGCACAGTTACTGACCTCTACAAAATAGTTCTATAGTTAAAAGAGACTCTCAACTTCTCTTTCAGGTTGCAAATGTTAACTTCAATTTGATAGTGCTTGCAACTAAGAGACTGTTATGTTAAAAAAAAGAAGAAGAAAAAAAGAAACTTTCAACTTCTCTTTCAGATTGTGTAAAATACTTTAATATTAAAACGAATTCAAAAGACTCTGTTAACTGATTTAAAGCCACAAACTCCCGACGAAACATATATCAATGTTTACATTTTGAGCTTTTTACAGTTTTCGGACTTGATACATACCAAACAGATTATCGTGAATCAGAAACTGAAAGAAAATGCGTATTGATGAAAGTATACGAGGAATTCTCAAAAATAATAACTGGCTGCCGGACCAAGTTTATCTGAAAATTAGTCCAACAATGCAACGGCGGGTTTTACAGTCCATACAAAATGGCGGAACGCCGCAAGCGTGGATCTGCGAAAACGCAGACAGATTCTGCCAAAAAAAGGACGCATAAGTGAATCGGCAAAACCCCAGTATTTCCTTAGGAAGTGAAATAATTCGTTGGAACTTAGCGAGAGAAGAAAAGGGAATAGACTCGAATTCTGATTTTACCGGACGTCTATTGCATTGCTGGTTAGCTTTTGAACATTGTCAACTTCACCGATCTAAAATTTTATCGATTTTTTTTGTCGTATGCATATTGTTACATTTTAAAAGTAAGTATTTAAATGTAAATTATGTTTGTTTATTTTGTTCAGTTATTGCGGGAATATTAATATGTTAAATGAAAGCATTATTAGGCAAAGTTCACGTATGCTCGATATGTAAACAACGGCCATGTGTGTAGTTTATGTGCAATGCACGTTGTTATAGCCTCGTTCTCGGCTCCGTGACAAATCTCGTCGATAAATATAAATGCGGCGAGTAATTTTTATACACTAATGTCTCGCGGATTTCCCCAGTCAAGCGTCAATGCCAGTGGTCATTTTAATGTTAGGAGAGCGTGAATGAGCATCTTGGATTGCCATCAAAACATGTGTGCAACTAGAATTTTAGGTTGTTTGGGAGTATGTGGCTTTAACTATTAGATCTTTACTAGAATCATAGACCATTATGTCCATTGTTAGTATTCAGTAATGCTAAAATATCTATAAAGGGAAGGATGTAATGTATTGTCTGGTAATATAAGGAACTCTCCTATACTCATATGTGGAACTCTCCTATACTCATATGTGGAACTCTCCTATGTTAGAGTTAATAAACATCAGTCGTAGTCACAGCATGACTCCTATTACGATATCCCTCAAGATCTTCTTAAATCCATTATAAGCTCTGTCTCTTCTCTTCTCTCTTAAAAACCGGTTTTGATATTATCTTACTTTTCTACGACTCTTAAAGAGAAGAGAAAAACGTCTCGTTCAGACCAATCGGAAATCACTCCGGCCTTTCCGTCATATATTAAGATGTTAAGATTTGACGGAAAGGTCCGACGGAAAGTCCCGAGTGGTTTTCCGATTGCATACAGACATCACTCGTCATATACGTCATAGTATCAGACACTGATTTGTAGTGAATGGTCACTAATCTGACCTTCATGACTCAGGCTGATATCGTCTACCTTTCAAGTTATGGGAACCAAATTATTTCCCGTAGACGATAATGTTAACGTTTACCACTGTCCTGCTTAAATGGAGTTTTCAACACTGGTCCACTAGCCATAATTTTGAAGAATGTCATCTCGGAAACCTGTAAATGGAATGTAAAAATTCTACCATTTGAACCTTTTTTTGATATGGGGGGGGGGGGGGGGGGGGGGGGGGGCCACTATCTTGTATTGAATTCAGCACCAAACATTCACCTACATTTACAACAAAATACACGCTTAATTAACTCCCACTGACAAAAAAAGGCTAGAAAAAACTTTTTTTTCTATATATTTTACATCTAGCTGTTTTGCCCAGCCCACACATAAAACTTTGGAAACTTTTCTGACCTAAATATCCCATCAGTAGCCCCCGATGCATCCACCTTCCTATTAAATTATTAACACATAATCTATTTTTGATTTGGTTCTGTGGTCCCTATACAGGATATGGCGGCAATCCTAGTGCAAACCTTTCTTTTATAGTTATTGAAGTCTAAAAAATAAAAACACTAATGGGAACCTCTATTTTTGTGTTTGTTTAGAGATTTTGAGCATTATCAATGCCACTGAAAATACTAAGAATGGCCCCCTGCGGTTTATTTGTTCGCTCGGTTATCGCCCCGGGAAAGCCAAGGTCATTTTGAGGGGCGGTCTCCTTTAAGTAGTTGATGACTACCTCACTTAACAAGATAAGGGAGGCACGTCGCATGCCATCCAGAGCAAAAAGGTTAAAGTGACACAATCACGACAGCACAGACTGACCCGTTTCGCGGATCTTCACCTGTAATGTAATAACGTGTCCGGCGCTCTATCGTGACCCTTCCTCCCATACAGTGATGATCGACAAAACTGGTGTTATTGTATATCAATAGACGTAGCAGCTTTTACCGGGCTATAGTTGAGATTGTCTACCTGTTGTAAGGAACCCATGACACAAACCTCTTCATGTCACCACTTCACCTGGACTGAATCAAGTAAAAGGTGAACGGAACTAGGATTCGACCTTGTCCCCTCAGTGTTATCGACCCATCTTGATATCCCTACAATCGTAGAGTAAACAAACGATGGATACGTTTTTGGAATTTGTGCCTCGATACAACAATGTATGGTTAATCGGAAAGAGTAAAGAAAAATATCCTGCTGACACTGGGGCTCAAACTAGCCATGTTTTTGAGCCACGGTGGTCTAGTTGTAGTTCGCAGGGCTACGTTACCGACGGGTCGCTTGTTCGATTCCCAGCATTGGCGCTGTGTGGTATCCTTGACTAGATACTTTACTCCGTTGTGTTCCAGTCAATTTAGCTGTCAATGAGTACGTGTTAGGGCAATGTAAGAAGTGTCGTGTGTAAGCTGTTACGCCGGAATGGCAGCTCCGGCTTTATGTTCCCCAGTGAGTTTAAAAGAACATTGACTGGTTGCTAAAGGCCCAATCACCACGTATAATAATTTATGAACCGCTTTGAGACGGCTGTGCTGTTGTGATTTAGCGGTATATAAAAATCCAAATTATTATTATTATTAATTATTATCTTTTAATAAAATGCATAGGTGATGGAAAAGACAGTTATCAGGAATTTTCAGCCTATGTAAACACCGCCAAGTCGTTGTTCAATTTCGATATTCTTGTTTATCTAAATAACGCACAAATGATATGCTAAGTATACCTGGGCTGTTTCTAACATCCCATAAACATCGTACTAGGATAGGTTATACTCGTTTTAGATAATAAAGAGCTGTCGGACTTCTTGTCAACTATATGCTTATTACAAGATCTGCACACCATCATGAACGCAACCATATTGTACATATACTTTTAAAAAAGTATTTCTTCCTCTACACTGAAGAGTTCTTCTGAAGGGTTATATCGTTCGGTTTCTATTTATAGCGTAGGCGTCATTGAAACAAATAGTATGAAGTAAATAGCGCAATGCAATCAGGCGTGGGTACCGACGATGACGATAACCGCACGGGATGTCTATATCAAGCGAAAACCACTTGCTTATCAACAGTTTACATGAGCATTGCAATAATAGCACAATTTCATTGCAGTGTCCTGCTGTGTTCATGTGAACAATACTAAAGTAATGGTATATATATATATTAGAAGAAGGTCAGACCATTTGTCAGTTTTTACAAATAGATCAGGAAGAAGAATCGGTAATGAAGATAAGACAACAATTTTAGAAAATAAGGAAACTTTAATAATGAAAATTGGCACGGAAAATTAAAAATCCTTACATTTCAACAAGGAATTTGTTATTTAAAACAATAACTTAATATAAAATTGTAAAAAAAAAAATCATCTTAACGCTAGATGCTAACATGCTAAAACTGTGTACATGCCACGCACATATATAACATATTATATGCTCCTGGCATATGAACATTGAAAGATATATTTTTCCCTTTTTAACTCAGTCTCTACTTGACATCAGACATAGGTGTGGGATGATTGGCACTATCTTATCCCTGCTGGTCAGGGTTGTCCTGGTTTTCGTGGTGTTCATCCCCGTCACTGTGGTCATGTTGTCCGTCATGGTCGTGGTGGTCATGGTCGTGGTGGTCATGGTCATGGTGGTCATGGTCGTGGTGTCCGTGATGGTCATGGTGGTCATGGTGGTCATCGTGTCCGTGATGGTCGTGGTTGTGATCCTCCAGTCCTCGCCCTATCACACAGCACGCTAGCCTTTCTTCCTCGCTACCCTCGCCTGTGTCAGAGGCTTCATGAATCTGTGATGAAAGATACAATTTGATAACGAGAAAAAATATCCTGATGTTATTTTATTTCAACTTTCTTTAATTGTGATGATGGTTAGACTGCATTTAATGCTCATTGACCAACACCGACATCTAGTGTCAAACAATCAAACGGAATAAAGACACTGTACTTACTACAAAAGCCCGGCCGACAAGTTGATTTAAATCAGCGGTGATTATCTGTTCACCGGTGTAGTGGCCCTGGTCGTCAACAGCTATATTACCCACATCACCTACGTGGCTACAAATGACACAAAACTCTGATATAAGGACAAAAATATCAATTTCTCCTATCATTCACATATTTGTCTCCAATTTTATCTACTGAGGATTTCCCTGTCACCCCTAAGGGTGTTCCTGTCACCTAAGGTTATTTCCCTGTCACCCCTAAGGGTGTTATTTCCCTGTCACCCCTAAGGGTGTTATTTCCCTGTCACCCCTTAGGGTGTTATTTCTCTGTCCATTCTTAGGTGTTATTTTTTGTCCCATAGGGTGTAATTTCCCTGTCACCCTCTAGGATGTAATTTTCTCTGTTCCCCAGGGAGTAATTTCTCTTTCACCTAACCCTATAGTATTAGTTTTCTGTCCATCCTAGGGTGGTATTACCTTGTCACCCCTTGGTGTTATTTCTCTGCCCCTAGAATGTTATTTCTTTGTCCCCTAGGTTGTTATTTCTCTGTCCCCTCCTCTTAGGGTGTTATGTTTCTGCCCCCCCCTCTAGCGTGTTTTTTCTCTGTCCTCCTAACATTTTTTTTCTATGTCACCTAGAATGTGATTCCCTGTCATCCCCTGGGATACTATTTTATATGCCCCTTCTAGGGTGTTGCTTCTCCTCCCCCTACCCTTAGAATGTTATTTCTCTGCCCCCCCCCCCCCAGCGTGTTTTTCCTCTGTCCCCTAGGGTGTTTTTTCTCTGACAACCCCTAGAGTGAGATTCCCTGTCACCCCCTTGGATGGTATTTTTCTGCCCCCCCCCCCAGGGTGTTATTTCTCTGCCCCCCCCCCCCCCTTCCCGGGGTGTTATTTGATATTTCTGTCATCCCATAGAGTGTGATTTCTCTTTCAATCCATGGCTGTGTCAGATACTAAGCATACATGTGCTTGCATTCGATAATGGAAGTAAGCCTGAACTACATTTTTACACGTCTGCTATAGCCGGAACTACTTTTACATACGTCTGCTATTTGAACAACCTGGGCTTTGTGACTAAAATCGTATATAGGAAGAAAACTAATCATTTCCTAACTTGAGAGTGTGACAAAGAATTCTGCAACCCACCAAGGTAGTATTCCCGATTGGACAACCCAACATATCATTCCGATGGCTGGAGTTACTTTAAGTCTCATAAATAACTGGTAGATTGTCAAACATGAAATATTTGGTACCAATTTAAAAAACTCAAAAATAAGGAAATATTGAATACTGCTGAAAACCCCCCACAAATTGTGGCTATGATATGGTAAATAGTAATACTCAGTCTTAACAAAGAGAATTACGAAAAATTGAACGGCTAGTGGGATAAGAGACATAGTCATTAAAGATATTCTGAACAAACACCAGTAAAAGTGACTGACAAACTTGTGACATTTCTAGTTCCTATTTTTATGTTTGAAATCCAAGAATTCTTATATCGATACAGAAATCGCCCTCATGTCGAAGTACAATTTCTGTTAGCCATTTGGTCGGCTTCGGACAAATTGGCTAATTGCTAGGTTAAGGGATTACAAATGAGCTACGCCAAAACTGTAGTAGACCAGTTTGGTTTTTGTGGTATCTTCACAATCTCTCTTGCATTTGTATCAAATAAAATAAAGGTGTACATTCTTCTGAGTAGCCGTCTCGTTCCATCTAATACGTTACGCATATAGAGGAGTCGATTTCTATGACATATTCGAAGGGTGCAATTTTAAAGAATATCGAGACCGGATGGCTTTAGGTACCATGATAGCCTTCCCTTTTTGGTGAAACATCTGGTTTGATATGAGGACAATATGTCTGAAAATTGTCCTTTCTTAAAAAGCTGCAATCATTACTGGACAAAATCTTTTCAAGAAAAAAGGAAAACTACTGATGTACGTCTACATGATGTTAAAAGAACGTAAATTTTAATGGATATCTTACCTTTCATGGGTGTTAGGAAGTCCATGTTGTTTATTGTAGGGGTTATAGTGGCCCCCGAGGGAGTCACAACACCGCTCCATGTTCCCACTCTCGTGGATATGTATGGCGTGTCTTTGGCTTGGCTTCAGATTTCTCAGGTCGTAACGGATACTGACTTCATCCTCGCCAGGCTGTCGTAACAAGATGAGGCATTATTATGTTGCTTTTACAGTATGTACTGTTGTTGTTGTTGCTGCTGCTGTGTTGCTGTTCTTATGAGAAGCTGTTTTGCTATATTTAAATATGTTGTATTTGTTGATGTTGTTTTGCTGCTGCGAGAAGTATGGTTTTTACAGTAAGTACTGACGTTGAATAAATATGACATCTAGATATTGTTGTTTTTGTTGATGTTATGTTGCTGTGAGATGTTGGGTTTAATATGAAATTTGAATATGCTGTTGTTTTTGTTGATGTCGTGTTGCTGTGAGGAGGATTAAGCTTAGATTCACTTTGAATTTAGGTTCAATCCGACTAAAATATCAGATGCACACAAACTTCAGTAATGCACCTTGGTTGATAATCTTTAAATAACAATGCATGTTATTCTTTTGTCGTGTGACAAGGACTTAGAGACGAGAAAATGGATCAAAGCGACCGTGGTAGCCGACGATGCATCTACTGTGGAACGGAAGAGGTCTGTATATTTTAGAGCGGTATGCAAGAGACAATCTGATTGGTCGACTTCCTTTCCACAGTTGACACATCGTTTGACCTGTGGTGTCACTTAAAGCAAAAGAGATCAAACAAATCAATCTATGTGTAATCTGAATCGTACTTGAATACATTTCTTTTGTTTTTCAAAAGATAATGCGATCTTTCTACCCAGCGAAAATGTATACATACAAATAAATGTATATAATTGTTCATTGCCTACAAGGCATGGTTGCGCGAAATGTAATACCCGCGAACTAGGTCCGACACGAACAACCGCGAATATTAGTTACATGTACGTGAAATTTAACCTCTATTTAAGGATTAAACTGAGCGCACAATATGACATGTTTGTTTGCAAAGCTCTGGCATCTATATCGGCCATAGACACCAAAAAAGACAGTTTAATGCTTATATTTACATTCTCGACATATTCGTTTTGTTATTTTTGAAAATCAAAATTGAGTTAGCATAAAAAATGCCAATATTCAGCGATTTCGTCAATGGGGTTCGACAAATAGAACAGCCTATTTTTTCAAAATTCATTTGTCACGTGCAGATTGGCAAACAAAAAAGTGCATTAAAATAATACGAAAAAACACAGTCTGTTAATTTTTTTTCATTATTTGTGTAACAATATTGTATAAAATGTCTTTTTGATACTTTTTAATTAACATAAAAAACGATTTACGTTAGATACAAGTACATTGTAGTTCCGGTGGGTGAATATATTCATGCGCGGCATGGATTGATGTCACGTTTTGGGTGTCAATTATGGTCACATAGACTGCAACTCTTTTTACTTAGTTTATATCGTGGCTTTGCCACCAAAATGTAAATATGCAGCATTATATCATATATTCTTACTTACCTTCTGAGTCAACTTGACGTGACCTCTGATCTTATAGGTAAGGTCAGCAATCTCCTTGTTAGGCATCATCTCGCAGTGGGCATTGATTTCTGTATCAAATAAAAATATAGATAAAAAAAATTAAATGGTAATTTTCTTATCTTTTCTTTTGTTACATACGGTCATTACATGCACATAAACATATTCATTGTCTACATATTTGATTTTAACATTTTTCTTTTATTTTGTTTTTGAAGTGTTTTACCGCGCCTCAACAGTTGTAGTCAGTTAGAGCCAATATAGATCTCGTGATTCTGTTATCACTACCACGGTTATCATTTTGAGCACGTGACATGGCCTTCATCTGACCTAGATTAACAAAACGCTTACTCTACCTGAATACCTAGTCTAATACTATGTTTTTCAAGTGTTGCTTTGACTATATATATATATCTTTTTTTTTTTTTTTTATACTTTCCTCATTTTTTGAATTGTGGTAAGAATAAAGTTTTTTCATACTTGGGATTCTTTTTAATGCTTTTGAAAAAGTCTACGCAATGGATTTAACTGAAAAAACTACGTACCGTGTTCCTCATGGTAGGCCTTTGGATGCTTGTCGTCATGACTACATCCCCCATCAAGCTTCATGTTGACGTAGACGTCATGAGCGTGCTGGTAATGATTGTCGCTATGCCCACTGTGGTCATGGTGAGGATGATGACTATGATGGTGTTCATTGTGATGGTGTCCGTTGTCATGGTGATGGTCATCATGGTCATCATTGTCACGCGTGTTACCGCCATTGCTGCTGGTGGAATCGGTATCGTCAGCGACATTTGTGGAGTCGCGCCCACCGTCGGTATTTGTGGTGTCACTATCGTCGTCATGGGAACCGTGACTGCCATGGCCGTCATGAGTATCCGTATGGTGATCAGTGTCGTGGTCGCCATGGTGATCATGGTGGTCACCTCCTATGTGGATATGGACGCCACGGCTTTGTTCTTGCAGCTCATGAACTTGAGCGGTTAAATTCTCAACTTTTGCTTTTAATTCTGCGACTTCCTCAGCGACAGATGCATCTAGCAAAAACACACGTATATGTAGTATTTACTCGTTTAGACAATGCTTATAGAATATGTCATAATATCAGAAAAAAATTGGTACCAAAATGAATGAGGACTCAAACCGTATTGCTTTAAAATTTTCATTTTATCAGCGAACGTCTGCCGTTATAAAACCATTTTAAATACAAAGTTCAAAGATTGATCTCTAGTCATCAAGTTAAATCCCAAGCTGTCATCCCAACAAACTATGAAAAAAGTCCTTGTCATCGTAAAGCTGACAGTTAAATGAAAAATAGGGCACGGTGGCCATCTTGGATTTAAAAGATCATCGAATATTTTTGGAAGATAGAATTTACAAACGTAGAGGTAGTATTGAACACATCTGAGAACTAATCGTTGTCGGACCATTCTGTTTTACTTTTTTTCTCGATACATATGGTATTTGCGAAACGTATATATCAGAAGAAAAGGAAAGGCAACGGTGAAAGCAAAACATGGCATGAGATATGATGAACATTGAACAGCTGAAAGTATGGAATAGTGTAATGTTAACAAATGTCAACTGAGTCGAGAAAGATCACCCATTCTGTCTAAAAACAATACTTTAAAACTTTCTTGTCAAAAATTTTCTAATTATTTTTCAAAAATTGTAAAATATATTGTAAATGAAGGAGACTTCTACATTATCTCCCTCCATTTCCCACCAATTATCACCCTATCTCTACTCTTCTTAAACTCGCATTTTCAAAAAATAAAATCACTTTGTGTTAATTCTAATGTAATCTTGTGTAAATATTTGTATTGTATACTGTTTTTAGGAAAAGGTTTTATATAAGTTGGAAAACTTGTGCCCGATCCCTTTGTATATGTATGAAACAATAAAATATGTTTTAACTAAACCTTTAAAATTATAAACGGAATTAAGTGTTTAATAGCTTTCTATCAAATTAATGAAAAAAAAGTTGTATCCAAAATAACTAAGGTAAAATCACCTGTAGAAACACTATCATTCATAGGAAGTTGAATATTCCCCAAAAAAATCTTGGTCGATGAATCTATACAAAAATTACAAAGTCCCGTAAATTAATAAGTTTTGGGTCGTTAAAAAAACCTGACGCGTGGGATACATGGCTCCCTCTTCTTTCTACTGCAATCGCGTGACTTACCTATCCTCCTCTTCCTCTGCCGCTTGCCATCACTTGATGTGATAAACAGCAATGCTGCAAGAGCTACGATTCCTAAGAGTTTCATGTTGGTCTGTCTGAGTTCACTGTCACTGTGACCACCACTGACATTATAGCCGACTTTATATCGTGTTTTATCTCCCGGGGTATCCTGACCGAGCGGAGAGCGTGTGTACTTATACGATAGGGTGCGAAAACGCGTGATAACAGATGACATTGTCCTTTGTCTCGTCTTTTAAGGTTATCGAAAAATCGAACGGGTGTATGGCCCTCCTATCAAAATATCTTGTTAATGGAAGGTGCACCCTTGTTTAATAAAGAGGTCATCTACCTCGACTTTCAACGCATTTCCTGTTAATATATTTGACTAGATATTTCCCTCGCAAGGATATTATACGTTACTTAGACTATTTCTATTTACGGCAAGAGAAATCATTCGTCGTAAGAAATCTTCAATCTTTACAAAAAAAATATATACGTGCAAAAACAAAAGAATGCTTATAAAGTAGCAAAACCTTAATAGAAAAATAACATACCTTACATACAGATCTTCGAGGGGAAAAAACAACAAAACATTACAGATATTCGGAAAACTTTGTGCTACAATACAGCATTATCAGTTATGTTGTCCCTGTAGTAAACACCCGGAATAAAATCCTTGTTCTATGATACACTGTAGTATGTTTTGTATATATTGCCTAAATTAAGCCGCCTGCTTTAAGTTAGAAGTACGAATTTGTAAAAATTCCATTTTGTGGCTCAAAATAATGATTTTGAATAATATATTGAATGTATATTTTAAATGGGACTCTATTCCGTTTACTTGGATGCATTTATTTAGCAATGAACATAGTCTGAAAATTCATTAAGTAGATGCAAATTGTACAATGCTGATACTGACTAATCATACATACAATCCTCTATGTTTTTTTAGAGTATGGCTGCATAAGGTACTTAGGCAAATGACGAATGCAATCCTTACTTTCAAACTAATTTTACAGTGAAAATGTTAAGCTGTGATATTACGGTAATTTTCTTATTCAAAGACCACCCTACTTTACCACCGTTAAAGTCGAAATCAATTCCGCGCTATCACAAGGACACAAAATACAAACATTCCGCGGCCGCCAAGAACACGCAAGCGTCTCGTACACAGGGCAGACCGACCTTAAGTAACCTTACCTGTTGATAGGACTCCCAGGGGCCTAGCTTCATATACGCAGATATGCAGGTGCATACACATAATTAAAAAAAGAAAAAGAAAAAAGTCCGGACCAAGAAAGTAAACACGTGGAACATGTGGAACATGAATAAAGCGGCAGGTACTAGCTAAAAGATAGATACGTTTCTTAAAACCAGTTAAAGAGATGTCCTTAGTGTTTTTGACACAGCGGGAAAGGTACCATCATATGTCGGACCCAGTTCTGGACATAACCCTTCACCAGCGGCAAGTAGCCCAAGTCTATTCCGACGTTACCAGAACACCCAGACATAGCTTGATTGTCACGGTTGACAAACACACGGAGAAATGTGGACGATTTATCTTTTCCTTCTAGGTACCAGAACTTAGATATGTTAACAAACGTTTATATATGATGTAATACATTGTTTACTTAAGTTACATAGATATCCTTAAATCACTTCACTTGTATTATCGTATACAATAAACATGCATACAAGGGGCAACAACTCTCTTAATTAGTTTATTGGTTTTAATGTTACTATTTTGGCTCTTTCTGTTCCGTACTGTTTATTATAATCCCGTGTTATCATGATATACAAATTAAATGTTGAATTGTGCAATTCACTGCGAATCCCCAGCTATGCAGCTCAAAGAATGAAATGGATAAATGCGTTGCATTTTCCCTCAAGACTTTTTCTGACATTTCCGCGATTTAGTATTTAATTGACATAGTATTTTTAATCTATGCCGTTGATAAAAACGTATCAAATGTCACTAATGACTATATAGCCTAATCATATAGATCCTTCTCCGCCATGATTAACGGGTAATTTATGTAATTGAAAAACGCTGAAAAACCGTTTGGGGTTTAGTTTTGTACCCAGAGTAAAAAATATAATGAATATTGCTTCAAATTATAGCAAAATAGTCCGTTATACATGGAAATGTATGTGTTTCGAACATTTACAGTCTTATTTCAACACAACATAAAACTACATTTGTATCACGCGGTAGCCGAGTGGTTAAGGTTTCCCGACACTTTATCACTAGCCCTCCACCCCTGCGTTGCGAGTTCGAAACCCACGTGGGGCAGTTGCCTGGTACTCTCCGTATGTCGGTGGTTTTTCTCCAGGTACTCCGGCTTTCCTACACCCCCAAAACCTGGCACGTCCTTAAATGACCCTGGCTGTCAATAGGACGTTGTGTAGTGGGTTTCGAACTCGCAACCTAGATGTAGAAGGCTAGTGATTAAGTGTCTGGACACCTTAACCACTCGGCAACCGCGGCCCCATAAGGATTCCATATTTATCAGCAAAACTGTAATCGATATTCAGATAAAGTCCGCAAATATAGAATCAACTGCGACATGAAATTATAAAAAAACAAACAAAAAAAAAAAAAAAAAAACCAGTGTACGGCACGTCCTGGATGTAAATCTATGTTCCTCCGTAGGAAATATAGGACGTTAAGCAATACTAAACCAAACCTACCACAGTTTCTTTATTCTTATCCAGACTTTGTTTTCATACATGATGATATATTGTTTATGGGCCAAACACAAAGGGATAATGACATACATGCGATAAAGGAATACCAATACGAGGGAAAGAAGAAAGATTTTTATTGGGCCTTAACACATTTATATACAACATAAATAATGAGCATTTTCTACCTAATAGATTTCTAGGTAAAATCCGTCTTGGAAATAAGAAAATGACGATTACAAAAAAAAAGAAAGAAAAAAAAAACAACAACAAAAACAAAAGTAAAAGAATAAAATAATAATGATAAAAAAAAAATCCTGGATTATCAAGGTTGATTTTTGTACTAACAAACTTGACCAACTCCAATCTCGAGATAATTATATGATCATAAGTCTATATAAACGTAATGTAAATAATGAGCTTGTAATAAATGTAATATAATTTAATAAATCTAGGACTGTTTCTTCTGAAATGCATCTACAAAAAAGAAGTTATAAAGTGTATGGCTTAACGGTGTTCTATTTGGTCGGACGGTTTTTACACTTAGGTATATACTCATAACAATTCAACAGGTCGTTTCGGGTTAAAGATAAATCAATAAGGCTTATTATGTGAATACCACACTTTGCACAAATGATACAAAGACACTGGCCTCGTATCGGTGTCTTGGTTTATAGATTCGTTTTCCTACACGACGACACATCATTAGTTATCAGTACGGTATGAGATCAGTCGGTGAGGGTTCACTGTCTCAATCAGGTCAGGCACCGCCAGAGGGAGAAACACTTTAACCCGATTGTTTACTTTGTCTAGACCTGTGTCTCTTATACAATAATGCTATTTACGGCGTTGTTTTGTATTATTTACTGTAAAACATTCTATACAAGAAATGGAAAAATTTTAAGAAGTAAATGCAGAAAAAACCCCAAAAACAATACAAAACAAAAAAAACACGCAAGCAATACACGCGAAGAGATAATGAGATTTGTGTGCAGACATCCAAAGGTTATTTCGGAACACAAACACACAATTAAAGAGAAATATGCCATTGTGTAAATGAAGCCATAATTCTACCTCCAAGTTGATCAAACAAAGGTTATCTATTTTTTGTCAAACCCATGAAAACGTTCAAACCAAGGTAATATGACCAATCATATGTAGCACAGTTCTCATTTTGAGAACTTAATTAATACTTAGATTAAACAGTGTGGATGAAGTCGATGAAGCAAAAGGTTATCTCTTGTTGTGTCCAGAAAGTGCAGAAAAAGTTATTTTAGAGCATCAATCACAATAAGTTTATACTCTTTGAATTCAGTTTATTTTTCTTCTTTCTTTTCTTCTTCTTTCTTTTTATTGCACTAAGTGTCAAACAATTCTATTCAGCTGTACATACTTAACATGGCATACCCCTGTTCTAGATAGGCCAAATCGACTATTATACATGGATAACATATCTGAGACAAACATTACAACTAATATCAAGAACATATACGTAGAGGCAGATAGCTTACTGAACTTACATAAGGGGATGAACAGAGAAATTGCAGAGGGAGTCCCGCACAGAGACACTCCCTCACTCGCTCAGATTCGTCTATCAACCATTTAAATAAGAAAAAGCAATAGTAGAAAGAAAGGGTGGTTGATCCATAAAGATGCAGACAGTCCACTGACAGCTTAACATAAAAACATATCTTAAAGCTTACCATAAACGTGGTCACATTTATGCATTTTGTTTATTATGATAATTAACAAAATGAGTTAAAAAAGAGTTATTCTCAAAGTACTTAGTCAAGAGTTCTCATGCAAATCTATAATTTTACTCATATCATGCCCTCGATTGATCGACTTAGATTTCGAGGTATGGGTTTGTTATTGTGTAGGTATTCTTTGTTGTTTTTCTACTCCTTACCGATCCCCAACATCGTCACGCATCATACATGTATCAGAATGTTCTCAGTTGATTTCTGTGGCGAAATGATGTTTCAAATGATGTCATTGATAACAAAAGTTTCCTTTTTTCAGGTAAGTAAGTTTTGAGATTCCTTGATGACATAATTAAGGGTCATCTATATAGCAGAATAATGTTGAATTTCAAACACGAATAAATACCTAAAGATTTACACAAAAAATGTCATGTAACATACCAAAATGTTTGTTTGGACATGTAGCTTCTTACAATCACCAATAAATTGCTATAGATGCTACCAGTTTCTTCTATAGAGTAACTTTGTGGTAAGATGTAGCATGGAATAATTCTAAGTCACGCAAATGACAAATCCTGAAAGATAGCCAAGCTGTTATGTTCACAAGTGTCTATAGCACAGGGTAGGAGCATTTGTTTGACCGGATTTTACTGTATGTACGTATAAACACTTATTTTGTTTTGACCTTGGAATGCAAATGGCGGCTGTGAATAATTTTACACAAATATGGCTTAAAGGGGGGCATTTCAGTTAATAACAACACTCCTATATCATACATTTAAGACATCTCATCATAGTAAGAAGAACATTTTAAAGTCAATTTGTTAAACTGGTGAGTTTGCAGCCTTTTTCAGAAATAGGCATATTTTACCCCAAACTCAACGGCTGAACATTTTTTCATAAAGTAGTCTTCTTGCCACTTCAAGAATACTTTATATTGTCTAATAAGAGCATTTTTGATGTTTTCAATACCTCCCTATATGCCATATTTGTGTGATATCATTCACGACCGCCATTTGCTATTCAAGGTCAAAATAAAAACAGCGTTTATACATATAATAACGTCAAAGCTGGTCAAACCAATGCTCCTATTTTGTGCTTTAGACACTTGTGAGCAAAACGACATGGCAAGTTTGTGTAATATATGGGATACAAATGAGTTAATTATGTCCCCCTGAAACATGCATTTTTCTTACGTTTTGTTGAAATTTACAAACAGCGTAACAAATTACATGTCAACAGCAAGTCCCACGATTTGCCATGATACATACTAAAAGTTCATCATGTTACTTCTGTGACATTGCACCATAATAGGGATTTAAAGGCCTGTAAAATATCAATGTTTTGACTGAATTTGCTGTTTAGATGCCCCTTAATATAAATTGGTTTACTGTAGTTTGATGTAGTATAGTATACTGTAGTTTGATGTAGTATGGTATACTGTAGTTTGATGTAGTATGGTATACTGTAGTTTGATGTAGTATAGTATGTAACCGGTCGTTTTGAGCCGGGTCGGTTATTCAAATTGTCTACACCATGACTCCAACGCTTGAGTTCCAATTCATAATTTATTAGTCCATAAAACACCCTAAAATAACAAATAACAACAATGAGTAAAATAGTTACAATCTCAAAGTGGAATAATCCATCCACAATAACACGACAGGTGTACGCACCTGACGCAACCGGAAGCATAACGCTTAGAACCTAAGATTCAAGAACACCTACTAACCCAGGCGTAATCATAAACGTTACAGCTACTACTGAACTATACACATTACAGATCTGACAAAGTAGCAAGTGCGTAACGCTTATACAAACAATGACAATTTCTCATGTACATGGATATTCTTAAAAATGATGCTACCAACACAATATAAATGGAGCCATATAAAAAACCTACCTCTTCATTTGACGAAGAGGGCTCGACTCCCGGGGAGACAACCCGTACAATATTACAGCGCATATAAATGCTACAATAATAAAATAAACAATATTTACTAACATGTACTAGCACCGTATACTAACTACAATGTTTAATATAAAAGGCTAAATGCATAACGCCTATCAGCTAAACCAAAACGTTTATCCACACAGAATAAATAATAAGAAAGTGGCGGGAAATTCAATTTCTGGACAATCTTTACCAATAAGTAAATTATTTCAATTAATTTATAAAGGAAATAATTGACATTCAACATATCCATATATTACTACATACAATACAATATACATTAAAGTTAGAAATTATGAAGTACTCACAGTGATGTAGATTGGTACAACACGGATGCGCTAAATATATAGACGCGACATATACACGTCCACTCACAACGGTGCCTAGTACGGGAGTGACGCTACCCTAAAAAGCGCGGGTGCGCATTGACCCATGGTCACTCTACTATAAAAATAACTCTGACCTCTGACCTGTTAAACAGGTTTACATATATATATAAATAGCATACGATACAACTGCGTACACATATACATATGATAAATACGGAGCATGTACATACACAGTAGTACAAAAATGGATAAATCTAAATAATACCCAAATGTCATTAAATAATGACACTGTTACATAGTATACTGTAGTTTGATGTAGTATAGTATACTGTAGTTTGATGTAGTATGGTATACTGTAGTTTGATGTAGTATAGTATACTATAGTTTGATGTAGTATGGTAAACTGTAGTTTGATGTAGTATAGTATACTGTAGTTTGTTGTAGTATAGTATACTGTAGTTTGATGTAGTAAAGTATACTATAGTTTGATGTAGTAAAGTATACTGTAGTTTGATGTAGTATAGTATACTGTAGTTTGATGTAGTATGGTATACTATAGTTTGATGTATTATAGTATACTGTAGTTTGATGTAGTATGGTATACTGTAGTTTGATGTAGTATGGTATACTGTAGTTTGATGTAGTATAGTATACTGTAGTTTGATGTAGTATAGTATACTGTAGTTTGATGTTGTGTAGTATACTGTAGTTTGATGTAGTATAGTATACTGTAGTTTGATGTAGTATGGTATACTGTAGTTTGATGTAGTATGGTATACTGTAGTTTGATGTAGTATAGTATACTGTAGTTTGATGAAGTATGGTATACTGTAGTTTGATGTAGTATGGTATACTGTAGTTTGATGTAGTATGGTATACTGTAGTATCATGTAGTATGGTATACTGTAGTTTGATGTAGTATGGTATACTGTAGTTTGATGTAGTATGGTATACTGTAGTTTGATGTAGTATGGTATACTGTAGTATCATGTAGTATGGTATACTGTAGTATCATGTAGTATGGTATACTGTAGTTTGATGTAGTATGGTATACTGTAGTTTGATGTAGTATGGTATACTGTAGTTTGATGTAGTATGGTATACTGTAGTTTGATATTGTCTAGTATACTGTAGTTTGATGTAGTATGGTATACTGTAGTTTGATGTAGTATGGTATACTGTAGTTTGATGTGGTATGGTATACTGTAGTTTGATGTAGTATAGTATACTGTAGTTTGATGTAGTATAGTATACTGTAGTTTGATGTAGTATGGTATACTGTAGTTTGATGTAGTATGGTATACTGTAGTTTGATGTAGTATAGTATACTATAGTTTGATGTAGTATGGTATACTGTAGTTTGATGTAGTATGGTATACTGTAGTTAAAAGTAGTATAGTTTACTGTAGTTTGATGTAGTATAGTATACTGTAGTTTGATGTAGTATAGTATACTGTAGTTTGATGTAGTATGGTATACTGTAGTTTGATGTAGTATGGTATACTGTAGTTTGATGTAGTATAGTATACTGTAGTTTGATGTAGTATGGTATACTATAGCTTGATGTAGTATGGTATACTGTAGTTTGATGTATTATAGTATACTGTAGTTTGATGTAGTATAGTATACTGTAGTTTGATATAGTATGGTATACTGTAGTTTGATGTAGTATAGTATACTGTAGTTTGATGTAGTATATTATACTGTAGTTTGATGTAGTATAGTATACTGTAGTTTGATGTAGTATGGTATACTGTAGTTTGATGTAGTATAGTATACTGTAGTTTGATGTAGTATAGTATAATGTAGTTTGATGTAGTATAGTATACTGTAGTTTGATATTGTATAGTATACTGTAGTTTGATGTAGTATAGTATACTGTAGTTTGATGTAGTATAGTATACTGTAGTTCGATGTAGTATAGTATACTGTAGTTTGATGTAGTATGGTATACTGTAGTTTGATGTAGTATAGTATACTGTAGTTTGATGTATTACATAATCACTGTGGATAAGGAAAGATTACTTACAGTGTGGGTAATAAATCATTTGAATACTGCACACATGACTACATGAAAGGGTTGTGTGTGCAGTTGAATGTGATAAGAAATGTTGTATGTTAAGTGCCCAAAATATAGACATACACTCACTCAAATTAAAACGCACAAACAAAGATAATTCAAATAGTAAGGTACCTTTGAGACATTTGAAGAGAACCATTGCGTCGCTTTTGTGTAAATGTACATAAACATTTGAAAGCAAAACTCAAATACCCTGCTAGTTTATATATACATCCTTTGAGTTTACGCCTAACGATAGCTGAATATCCTGTTAGTTTTAAAATAAATGTTTTGAATTTACGCCTAACGATTAATGGTTATCCTGCTAGTTTACATAGCTATTTGTACCTACCCATCAATATTGTTGTTGGCTTACATTTTTTTAACCTTTTCATTTTTCTCAGTCTCCTCAACACTAATGTTGATGAAAAAACATTTCTGTTGGGTGTAGAAAAATATGCTTATGATCGTTGAACAGATCGATAATTTTCCGCTCAATAAAATCCTATATATATATTTAGAATGTATACTTATCAAGTCGAAAGCACCTCCTGTATCATCCTAACCCCACGCCATTTATGCGATTTGAAAAAAATCCGACAGATGGTGACAATGTTAATATTAATGAGCTCAACTGAAATGTCATTGGCTGGCTTCCTGGAGGTCCTTCGTTGCTCAATCGACGTCATCCACAAACCAGATGCATATCGAACGAAGTGAATCTATATATAGATTAAATAGCATGCTGATCTTAATGACTCTTGACGTGTTCTGTCAACTCATAACAATAGGTTTGTACTTTTCAATTGTTATCAGAAATATGTAATTTATTCACGCCATTCCAGTTGATGATTATATCACTTGTTTTTGCTAGATATTGTCACTATCGATCGCGATGCATTAGCTGTCTGCATCTCTACACAAGTTCAAAGGGTTGGATGACCTAAATGAATTTGTGTCTCGTCAGTGTTAAGATACCGTAGGCGACCGGCATACAGTTATTTGTTTAAAAAGTTATATAGTCAATTTTAACGTTCGGCGAGTTCATAAGTGTGGTTTATCACAGACTGAAAAAAGAACTGTAAAGGCGGATATTGCAATTTTTGTGATTTTGGAATCCTGATTAAAGTTTTCATTAAAATAATACATGTACCTTTACCTTTATTTTTTATGTAACATAAATCTCAATTTACTGTCAAAATGTCAAACGCCGATGCAATTTCTTTTATATTTAATCATAATATATGGTCTCACTATCACTGGGCATATTGCAATAGACACTGACCACAGGGATATATAATGCATACTTTTGTCTTATAAAAGTTGTCAAACCTATGTAAAAAAACAAGTCCCCGTGTCCGACAGTGACATATTATATACTAGTACACTAATTACATACCATTTGTAGTTATCTTATGTACTATGAACATTCATAAAATTTGTATAGTATTTGTTGAATTAGTATGTGTCATGTTTTGCTTCTAACATGTCTTTAAGTACACAAAATATAGACACTCACTCACCCAATTCAAACACACAAAGATAATTAAAATAGTTAAGACACTTTTAAAACATTTGAAGATAGCTATTAAAACAAAATTGAAGAAAGATATCTGATTTTCAGATCTCAAAAATATTTAATGTATTGACTGTAGAGTTAACACATGCCTATTATTTGTTAATCAAAGAGTTTCAATGGAAATATCATGCATGGATATTATATCGTTATGTGTCGAGTTTGTTTTTATCTCGGTAACTAAAGACAAAAATTGAATTCTGTGTCAACATCTGGTTCTTTATAAAACTTTTATAACATGATACCATTACTTGTTCTGTTCACCGATCAGTAAAATTTTCTGATTTGATTTTGCACAGGGTTTCATTTTTTTTCTTATATCGGTAACTAAATACATAAATTGAATTCTATATCAACATCTGGTTTTTCATCAAACTTTATAAAACATTATATCATTACTTATCCTATTTACTGATCAGTCATATTTTCTGCATTGATTTTGCACAGTGTTTCATTTCCTCCAGAAATTATACGACTCTAGCCCTTTATTTATGCATTAGAAAGTTGCATAAGTCAAATATTTGTGGATAAGTATTGAATAATAAAGGCCCTAAAAGCTACACCTCATATTGATATCATGAATTTTTTGATTGTGAAAAGCTAAAAATAACTAAGAAACTACATTGTACTGTAGCAACTATATTAAATCTGACAGCTTGTTTCAATAGTTTTATTCATGTATGCTTGGACACACCTGTTCAGCTGTTCTATAGTCCTGTGTGCGTTATCTTACTGTCGTCATAATGTGTACAAAATTAAAGTTTCTAATTCCTTGAATTTGTATTTCCCAAAAACGAAAAAAGACCCCCCCCCCCCCCCCCCCCCCGATTTAACACTAAAGCAGAATAAGTTAAGAAATCTAGTGGACAAGTCTACATAACATAGTCCCTACAAATCATAAGCTTATGAATATCTGCTGGTTAATATATAACCTTTGCCACTACTTAAACTTTAATCCCAATATTCATTCTACCAAATGGTATTTTCAGAAATTGAAGAAAAGAAATAAAATTTGAAAACAAAGTTAAGAATGTATAGACTAGTACATAATATCATATCAATATTATAATATCTAAATATTGAAATACATTTCCTTCCCTCTGTCCGAGACCCAAATGCGGATTATTTTATACATAATCGTCATATAGATTAGATGATATAACATACTTTTTTGTATACATAATGTTGGTGCTGAAATACAGTGTAAGAAGATGTAATACATTGTACATGGTATTTTAAAACAAAAAAGTGTGGGATGTTTGAAACATTGTTACAATGTATACTGTTTCAAACATTCCATACTTTTCTGTTGTGGGATTATACATACAATGAGCACAGAGTATAATAAAAGTTAATTATAAATTGCACGTTAATTAGAATATGATAATTCTTATGCAAGAGAGAAAAAATATAACCAAAGTATCAAAAACAGTGTGATAATGTTATGAAAGTATAATTGAATACATTTTGTAAATATATATATGCTAACCATGCACTTTGAACCACGACTCGCGGTTATTTATACCGACTACTGCTTCTGAGGTTGTTAAGTTATCTATGGATTCAAAATGCGGAAGCGCTGATGCTGAATGTTTGCGTGACGGGAATTCATTGAATGAATCTAAATATGGATTCATGAATGAATAAGGGATTCATTATTGTAAAGTTAAACTCAGGTAATAAGTTCGGCAAATTAAGGAGTTAATTGTAAAGTTAAATTAATCAGAGAACAGCAATTAGCACGTCAGTTCACTATCCATTTATCGATTACTAAATAATAGTCAGTTCACTTTCTATTTATCAATTCACTTATTAATTGTCAAATTTCTATTCAAATATCAGTTTACTAGCTAATCTTCAGATCACAATTCAGATATCAGTTCACTAACTAATCGTCATTTCTTCACTAGCTAGTTGTCATTAATCACTTATTAGTTCACTAACTGATCGTAAATTTACTATCCAGGTAAACCGTTAGCAGTGGAAGTTCACCAGGTAGTTTGCAGTCTACCAACTTATCGCCAGTTGTCCAGCTGTCAGTTCACTAAGTAATATTCAGTTTACAATCCAGCTATCCGTTCACTTACTAATTATCAGTTCACTATCCATTTATCAGTTCAATTACTAATCGTCAGTTCACTATCCATTTGCCAGTTCACTATCCAGTAATCAGTTCACTTACAGGTTGCCAATTCACTATCCAATTGGTAGTTCACTAGCTATTTGTCGGTTTACCTAACAGTCGTCAATTCACTAGCTAGTTGTCAGTTCACTTACCACTCGTCAATTCACTACCTAGTTATCCGTTTACATCCCAGTCGTCAATCCACAAGCTAGTTGTCAGTTTACTTACCAGTCATCATTTCAATAGTTAGTTGTCAGTTGACTTACCAGTCGTCAATTCACAAGCCAGCAGAGAGTTAAGTGTCAATCAATCTCTCAACCATTGTATACCTCTATATCAACAGTATTACACGGATTAGGATTAAAAGTTGATTTGAGAGCACAATAAAATATACCGTCACGTTATATAACTGAATATTTATTAAGGATTAAACACAGATCACATATTTCGATAATATTAGTCAAAGATTCAAATATCATAAGAAAGCGATTTGGAACAATAGCAATGAAACACTCGATCAAGTAATTATCCTCATTTATATCCTTTCATAAAGTCTATCCATGGACCTCATGGGTGTCATGGATGTCGACGTGGTGACCGTCGCCGTGGTGATCTTCGTCGTCGTTGTGGCAATCGTCGTTGTGGTCGACTTTATAATGAGACTGGTGATCACCGTGCCTACGTCCGATGACACAGCACGCTACTGGACCACCATGGCTACCTTGGCTGTCATCAACTCCGGCATTAATCTGTGTGAAAATATACAGGAATTCAAAGATGATGAAATTGTTTTATTTCTAATGATTTTAAGGAATTATTAACAAAATGTCATTTCTTACTTTTGGCGGGCTCCTGAGCTATACTGATATCATAATTCATGCTTTGTATTATATTCCCTATCAACAAGTCAACCTAAATCAATGGGCGAGTGCAATACTTACGGCAATAGAACGTCCAATGAGGTCATGTAAGTCAGCATGGATCTTTTGAGTATGTGTATATAATGTATGCTCATCACCTTCAATGCTTCCAAGATCTCCAACGTGACTTTTAAAATAAAAAGAAAAAAGAAAAGCATGAGTAATTTTTCATTTGCAATTTAATAGAAAATCAAAAATCAAAAAATCAGAAGCATCAAAAGTAAATTATATACTTTCGTGTAGTTATGTTTTTTTGTAATAGTAGTGAAATATTTGCTCATGAGCATAGTGGATACATAAGAATAATAAAAACTTAAGTATAATAAATAATTTTTGAACTCTGTATGTGATTACCTGTCAGGAGTTCCACGCTTTCCGTGATGTTTGTGGGTAGGGTTGTAGTGTCCTCCAATGGAATTACAGCTCTGCGTCATGTCGCCTGTCTCATGTATGTAAACATCATGCTGAACTTGAGGCTTCAGGTTCCTGAGCTTATAGATGAGTCCCACCAACATCTCGTCATTATTGGGCTGTGATTTCGACAGCGGTAAGGGGAATAAGATTGTTTAACAATTAAAGTATGAGTTGGTGTTATGGACTGAGAGGCTCAAAAGGATTTAATAGTATTTTTTTTTTAAACATATTGATATTGTTAGTAAAGATTACATTTTACGTTTGGTAAGTATTGATGCTGTTTGTGAAGAATTACGTTTTATTTGTGGTAATTGTAGTTAGTATTGCTGTAGTGAATACTACATTTTAATTTTGGTAAGTATTGATGTTGTTAGTGAAAATTACATTTTAATTGTGGTAAGTATTGATGTTGTTAGTGAAAATTACATTTTAATTGTTGTAAGTATTGATGTTGTTAGTGAAAATTACATTTTAATTGTGGTAGGTATTGATGTTGTTAGTGAAAATTACATTTTAATTGTTGTAAGTATTGATGCTGTTTGTGAAGAATTACGTTTTATTTGTGTTAATTGTAGTTAGTATTGCTGTAGTGAATACTACATTTTAATTTTGGTAAGTATTGATGTTGTTAGTGAAAATTGCATTTTAATTGTGGTAAGTATTGATGATGTTAGTGAAAATTACATTTTAATTGTGGTAAGTATTGATGTTGTTAGTGAAAATTACATTTTAATTGTGGTAAGTATTGATGTTGTTAGTGAAAATTACATTTTAATTGTGGTAGGTATTGATGTTGTTAGTGAAAATTACATTTTAATTGTTGTAAGTATTGATGCTGTTTGTGAAGAATTACGTTTTATTTGTGTTAATTGTAGTTAGTATTGCTGTAGTGAAAATTACATTTTAATTGTGGTAAATATTGATGTTGTAAGTGCAGACTATATTTTCCTTTTCGTAAGGATATATGTTGTTTATTAAAAAAAGATATTTGAAACTTCTATTCTATTGAAACCAACATGTCGTTTTAAGTACGGAAGATGTATTTCAACAATATTAAATATATTGATGCTGTTATCCCGAACACAATACACTGGTGATTGTTTGCTTTAATGCTTTAAAGAAATGTTTATTTTCCATAAAAACGATTAAAATCCAAATAATCACTTCAGTATAAAAAATACCTATTCTTAACTTACCTGCTAAGTCAACTCTATGTGACCTCTGACTTTGTATGCAAGGTCTGGAGTCTGTCTATTTGGCATCATCTCGCAGTAGGCGTGTAGAGCTGTAAGCAGACAATGCTATTGTGAATAAAACGCCCAGGAATTTCCCGTGTGAACTTATTATCACATAATTATACTTAATATAGAAACATGCATACAGATAACATTTTAATAGCATCGCTTTCAGAATATAACAACTAATTACGTTTTATTAATTCATTGGTCGTTTTCTTATTCAAGTGGTGGTCAAATGTAGTCCATTGTGCTTGGTTCTTTGACATAAATGGATGGCACTTATCTTGTTCTACGTGTACGTCTATCTCATCTGACCTGGAACATTCACTTGAAAGTTTCATGTTCAGGTAGACGTTAGAAGCATTTCTGAAATGTCTATCATGATCGTTGTCATGGTTGCTATGTTGATCGTCGTTGTCATGGTGATCTCCGTTGTGATGGTCAGTGTTATTATGATCTTCGCTGTTGTGCTCCTTAGGGTAGTCACCACCTATGTGGATGTGCATCCCATGGCTTTCATCTTGGAGCTTGCGAATCTGGTCGGATAACTCATGTACTTTCCGTTTCAGCGCTTCAACCTCCTCTGCGATAGCGACATCTAAAAACACAACAGCGAATAAGGTAAGCATCAATTTTAAGTGTAGCAGCTTAAACATTTATCTGAAGATTTTAATCAGCGTTAGTTGGTCAATTTAAAAACGTACACATAATAAAGGTCTCACAACTAATTCAGTCAATCAGCTTGTGTTTCACCTGAACCAAGTCCCTTAAGAAAATTTGATAAAAAATCCACAACATTTAGACTTCAAATTAGCGAGTGAGGGTATGGAATCATTGGTAATAACATTTATTACATTTTTACCAGTGAAATATCAAAAAATATTCATTCTATAAAAGTGATATTTTTCACTAGTGAAGAATATCATATTTTTCACTAGTGAAGAATATCATATTTTTCACTAGTGAAAAATATCACTTTTGCTGATTTGACCAATCAAATTAATGATTAGAAAATACCAAAATAATTGACCAATCAGAAAGCCCGACATATATGTCAGCACCTGGACAGAGGAAACTACTTTTTTTGTTTACAAATTATCGCTGTAGTCCTAGTTAGCATACGGGGGTAGGATTTTCGTTGATAAAAAATGTAATAAACATAATATCTAACAGTATCTTCAGTAAAACTAAATATATTTCACTCGTGTGGCTAATATTTTGATATTTTTCACTCGTGCTGCGCACTCGTGAAAAATATCCAAATATTAGCCCCACTCGTGAAATATATTTGGTATTACTGAAGACACTGTTAGATATCCCCTATTTATTGAAATAATTAGTTTTGTGAGATGACTGTTATACATTCATTATACATTTGTAAGTATACTTCCGTCCCTTGAAGGACTGACAAGGAAATTTCACTCAATAGACGAGATTTCTTTGGCTCAATTCTAATAATAAATTAGACACATACATATGTAGCACTTGCTCTGACAGCTGATTGCATGTCTTAAACTTAGACATAGAGACACACAAGATAATAAACTCTCAAATAAGTAGGCATTAGGCTATTAATTTTAATTTCGTTTTTTTTGGTATAACACACAAAAAGAAAAAGTTTTAATGATACATTTGCAATGCATAAGCCGTTGTGCCAATAAAAAACAATGTTCTAAGTATAAAAGATATGAAATAAACATGCGATCAAGGACAATGTACCCTTGTTCTTCATTGTCATAAGTAAATATATATCTTCTTCATCATTGTGTTTTTGTCGCTAATTTACGGTTTCAGCCATATCTCAGAAATATTCCTATTGTAATGCTTTAGACACGCCATAAGTTTGATATTGTAAAAACAAAATAGCCCAATGATATGCAAGCGGCAACCAATTTCGTTTTCTGTATAATTCAAAAACTATCTATGAAAAAGGTGATTATCAATTCCATTCTATATTTCATACTAAAAAAAAAAAAGAAAAAAAAGAGAGAAAATTTTGTATTACATAATCGGACTAATGACCTAAGATTCCCAATGATGACGTCGTAATATTTGACGGCTGGCCACTTGTTCCAGATATACATTTAGTTAAAGAATGATAACACATACGTAGGGTATGGGATAAGCAATTTTATTTAAAGGTATGCAAAATATCAAGCAGCTTGTAGCTCTGACATATCCAGTGTATAGAAGCCTTACAACGAATAACATACAAGCTTGCCGATTTTTCATCTTAATCAAACCCTTCATACAAGCACGTAAATCCCGTTTAAATACAAGATGTAAATAAAAACAGTAACAAATAAAAAATGAATAAAACAAACCGTTTTCACATCTCCGTACAGAGCCTAACACAGAAGAACAGTTTCAATCAGGTTTGCATTATGAGCACTGCAGAAAATGTTAAACTTATAATTGCATGAGCAATAGCATCAAATTTGCTTCTGAAATAAATGATGAATTATAAGAAAAACAAACTTACTTCTTCGTAGTCGTTTTGGTGTCCGTCTGCCCTCTTTCGGACCGAGAGCAGCGCTACAAGAACTACAGCCCACAATAGCCTCATGTCTCCAGATTCTTACTGCTTGCTGCTGAAACAAACAGCTGATGGCAGTCCAGGGCAGCTGTCCAGAAGTTATAGTCCATATTATCTAGCTCATTACCTTGACATAACTGACGCTATGTGTATTTAAGTGGTGCTTCTGCGAAACGTGTGATAACATTTGGACAATTCCATCGCCTGTCTTACATTTTCAAATTGGTGAAATAGTGACATTTATCCTTCACTGCCGACATACATATTACGAACTCGGCATAAAAATACCTCATTCGAGTCATATATAATAGCTTAATACAGAATGTATATGTCAAGTATTAATTGATGTAGTATTAAAAAAAGGTAATTTGTTGTTTCCCTAAAAATGTTAGAGTGATTTTATGAAAAAGCCACGGCAAATCTCCAAAGTACCCATATTTCAAAAGGATGAACATATATTGTAATGGAATATTTCAAAAGAATAACTACAATTGAATACTTTGATTAATGAAGGATGGATTATTATAAAGGGACAAAAGTAATTGAATATTTCAAAAGTACGTACGAAGGCAATTGCACGTTTGAAGTATAACGTAAAAAAAATTAAGTGAAAATTAAAAGTTAACCCTTTTGCAAGTTTTAATATACAACGAAAAGTTATAAATGATTTGTTTGGACTGTTTCCCGACTACCCCTATCGTGAATTAGAGATTTAACATAGTAGTTTCATAAATTGAATATCTGGAAAGTAGTCATTATACCATGATTTGTTAACTTCCTCGCTAACTTTATATAGGAAGCCCAAGACTACAGATGTTTAATCATGAACTCTTTAAAATTTTGCTTGTTGGGTTTATTGCAGATTGCGATGATCATTTCCGTTTTAGCGGAACAGAATGGCTGGCTATTGCCCTTGGTTGTATATTC